>NW_027070180.1:50838-274080 GCF_002906115.3 Quercus suber
GGGGGGGGGGGGGCCGAGGTGGGGCAGGTGCCCCCCTGAACTTTCAAATTTTTTTAGTACTAATATGGTACATATATTACACATTCCCTCCCGACATAAAAGACATTAGGTTGTAGTTGTACAGAAAATGCAAATCCTACTGCCATAAGGAAATAGGAATCATAGGGGAATGAGGCTGACATAAGGAAATAGGAATCATAGGGGAATGGGGCTGACCTACTAATGATTAAAAAAAAAAGAAAAAAGAAAAAGAAAAGAGGATCGTACTGCCAAATGAAAAAGGAATACACTACCTAATACTAATATTAATAGGACTCTATAAATATATATATATATATATATATATAGTATAAAGTAGTAAAGGATGCCTCACATTTAATAAATAAATAAATAAAAAAATCTTTTGATACTAGTCTCTTTCGATTTGTACCTTAGAATTTTTGTTGAGTTTTTAAAAGCATTCAACACTTAAATGAATTGGACAGCTTGTTGAAAAGATGGTAGAAATGAAAAATGATGTTTCATATTCATTGGTTTACTCATTAGTGATCTTGGCATTGATCTTACCTGTTGCAAAAACTATTATTGAAAGAGCTATTTCAGCAATGAACATAGTTAAAAATTGACTACGCAATCGAATGAAAGTTTACACTAGATGTGAAAAACCAAATTAAAGTTTACACTTTATGTTAGATTCTATATGACAATTACATTAGCATATAATTGCTTATTTATTTTGTTATTAATATTGATTAATTTTCTTAGATTAGTTTTTTACTTTTAATCTTGCCCCCCCCGACCTAAATTCCTGGCTCCGCCACTGTGCATACATATACATGTTTCTCCTCTACTCCTTAAATACTTGCTCAGTATTCAATAAGAAAATCTTTGGATACTTGTTTTATTTGAAAATTTTGTGGGACGAAGTAGATACCTTACGTATCTGATATGTTGTTATTTTCAAAGTCCTATGTGTCTCTCTAGATAATGTGACTCAAGTTACCCATCATGCTTGAGAAATTTTTTTTTATCGTTGGTGAATGTGGATAATTTATGAAAATCTTCATGTTCAGATGTTATCATCTTGAGAGTTTACATGCAGTATAATTACTTATATGATTTTTATAAGGTATTTGGTGTAATAATAATAATAATAATAATAAGGGATTTGGTGCTTATTTTTACTTACAATGGTTGTAAAGTATCATGATATCAAAGTACATCATTGCAAAGACAGTACTCAAATATTTTAGAAGTGTTGTTTTGAAACATACTCATTCTGAGTTTGAGAAAATGATTTTTAAACACCCTAAGGTAAATCGTAACTAGTGACACAGTATTGTAACTAAATTCCAAAGAGGGTGAACCTAAGGTAATTGTGAAGAGAGAGCTTACTGGTCGTAGGTTTCAAAGAAGGAGCCAAACAGTTTTAGGCTCCAAAGAGGGAGTCGACGGCCACGAGTATCCAAGCCTATGGATTTTTCCTGTGTTTGTGTTCAAACTATTGTGATGTAGTCTAGTCTAGTCTATTCTAGTGGATTCGTGTGAGAAGAGTTTCCTAGCTAGCTTCTTATCTTTTTGTACTCTAAATCGGAGCTTCAAGCTTCTTGATGTTTTAAAAGAAAGAAAGGAAGATGAATTTTAGATCTCCCTACGGTGTTGTTTTTGCAAATTGAAACTAGTGTCTAAGCCAAAAACGTCATTGTTTCTTCGTTACAAGACTTCTTTTTAAGTTATGCACGTAACATGCAAATGACTCTGAATATGCTACCGTTTCATTTTTACTTATTTTTATATATATTTTTTTTATTTAAAAAATCCTAATAAGTCCCTAAAACTCTCTTTTTGAAATTTAAAATACGTAAAACTTATATATACCTACTGAAGAGGACTCGATAAAGTGATAAACTGTTTGGAGAAGTGTTTGTATAGTTTTTATTTTTTAATGCTAAAATATAGCATGCAATTCTTATAAAGGTGTTGGGAGTTCCTAGCTATACAGATTACAGACTATTTGGTTAGCATGCCATCGCATAAACTGTTTAGGAGAAGTGTTTGTATGTATAGTTTTTAATGCTAAAAGATCACGTGCAATTCTTATCGCATGCTACACACTAATTGGCTAGCATGCTTTAGCGAAAACGGCCATGGGGCATATAAATGGGGATTTAAGTCCAATGGCAGCTTTCTCCGGCGTGAAGAGTAGCTTCTGCGAGCTCTGGCAGTGAAGAGCTTGACGAGGTCGTCGGTGGACATGTCGAGAAGAGCATCCAAGTCGACGCCTCTGAAGCTGAACTTCTTGAACGTCCTCTTCTTTTGGGGCTGCCCAGCCACCGCCACATCAGCTTCCACATCCGCCTGAAACCAAAAACCCCATTGATCAAAAACAAGCACAGACTAACTGAGAGAGAGAGAGAGGAGAAGTACTCACCATGATTTGGATTGATTAGATGAGATGAGATGAGAAATGCGGCGATTCAGAGAAACCCTAGTTCGCTGCTGCTGCTTGCTCTGGCTAATGTGAGAGACCAGCTATGGGGAGTTGGGTATTTAATACTGGGCCATAGGGTTTGATGGGCCGGATCGGTCAGGCCATCCATTAGGGTTCTCTGATGTGGGCTTGTGGCAATTAGGATTTTTTTATTTTGTTGAGAAGAAGGCAATTAGGGTTTAAGAGTATTTTAAATTACTAGTATCCTATCCTATGCACACTTTTTGATATTTGTGGATTTAATTTTATTACTAAAATCCTAACCATTTTCTCAACCAAAAAAAAAGAAAAAATCCTAACAAAAAACCACTGTGACACAATGGTGTATCCTTTGGATATAAAAAGAAAAGGCTAAAATTCTATACAAAAGAAAAAAGGATGGCTAAAAGTGTAGAATACAAGATTCAATCTCAATTATAGTAATTGGAACTAGGACAAAGTTTAGTACAAAATTGGTTTGGAGCTATCTTCTCAAGCTCACTACATGACAATTTATATAAACTACCCATGTGTATTATTATTTTTTTAAGGACAAAGTTTAGCTACAAAATTGGTTGTAGCCTTAGGTTACAAACTCACTTAATAAAATAAATATTACTGCATATTTTGAAAATCTAACCGTTGAATTATATGTTCTTTATACTCTTAATGCACATGTCAATTTTTGTGTCAATCAGATATCATTTACTATATAATCTATAATATTATATTTTATGCATAATTTTAAATTATAAAAAATTGCAATTTAAAAATTTATTGATGACATAGCAATTGATCTTTAATTTTCTTGAAATTTTGCAAACATGGAAGATATAAGAAGAAGATGAAATCCAATGGTGGATTTGTCAAAATTCACCTCCAATAAAAAGATATTGAGTGAGTTTGTAGCTAAATTTTATCCTTTTTTTAATAATTTAATTGTTATATCTGGAAATGAAGGATTTGAACCCTAGATGTGTTGAAAACACAAGGAAGAGCAAACCAATTGAGATACAAGACTCTTAACTTCATATGTATTACTTAAACAGGTCACACCACTCATTAAAAAAGTTATGTAACTAAAACTACACATGAATAATCTCTTCAATCGTCACATAGTGGGTTGAATGAACACAATTTCAAATTGATTTTGACTTATAAACTTTTTTCTTAAAATTGTACAGAGTATTAGGACAAAGCTTGGTTCCAAAAAATTTTGGAACCTTGGGTTTCAACCACCAATGGGAAGAATTTAGCAAAAAAAAATAAAGATAGCATTTGTCCTTGTCATATTTAATGCACGTGCCTTGCTAACTCAACCAACAAAGTAATTCATATACATGATGAGATACATGTATCTTCCAATTAGTGATAGGAGCTCAAAACTCTAAAATAAGTTTACAAGTATCAAACCACCAAATGAGTGGTATGATGGTTTATTGGTACAAACATTAGGTAATTGGTTCAATTATTTGGTTAATAATATTTTTATTTTTATTATTTAATATAATATTACTATTATTAAAAATTGTATTTAGATATAGATTTAAAATTTTTTAAAAAAATGTCTGCAAAGTCATTTGAATTGATATTTTGACTACTTATTTCAAATTTATAAGTAATAGATACGCATATGGTTCTGTTCTTCCTCATGTGACACTAATGGTCCGTTTGGATTGAGGGAGAGGGTGGGGGGTAGAGTAGAGTAAAATAGATTTAGCACAAAATTAGTTTATTTTTAGCCAAGTCTGCTTTACTCCCCTCCGCTCCCCCTCCTTCCCCCCTCCATCCAAACAAGACATAAGTCTCATGGGAAGAGACCTTGTAACAATTAGTGAGGCATCTTTCTTATGAACCCACACTACAAAAAACGCGGGGTTTGGGGCGCGTTTTTTTGGGCCGCGTTTGCAAAAACGCGGCCCCAGACGAACTACAGCCCCGTTTTTCAAAAACGGGGCTGTAGTACAACAACAAAAGCCCCGTTTTTAAAACGGGGCCATAGAAAGGGTCTAAGGCCGCGTTTCAAACGCGGCCCAAGCCTCATCAAAGCCTCTTTTTGGGCAGAATTTTTTTGTTTTGTTTTCTTTGTTCCTTAACACACCCCTCCCGTTCACAGTCATTCTCTCCTCACAGTCACACACCGAAGCTCACTCTTGTCCTCATCGTCCTCACAGTCACACACTGAAGCTCACGCTTGTCCTCATCTGCCATCATCGTCCTCACAGTCACACCGAAGCTCACGCTCCATCGCCGACCCGATTCATCCTCCTCCTCACCCATCTTCGAAGCCCGGTGCCGTTCATCCATCAGCCTCACCCATCCGTTCAATCAGCCATCGCAAGCCACGCCCCATCGCCGATCTGTTACCCAAGACCCATCGCCGATCTTTCTCCACTCTTCTCATTGGTACTTCCTCTCAGCTTTTCCCTTTTTCCCAATTTGCATTTGGGTCTTTCTGTGTGTTTGTTTATGTTGTTGTTGATTCTGATTTGCATTAATTGAAAAGATCCTAAATTTTTTGAAGTTTCATTTGTGATTGGTGATTTTTGATGGTCTGGGTGATTTTTGAAGTTTCATTCTGATTTTGTTTATGTCGTTTTTTGTTTTAGTTTTTCAATTTTGTGTATTGGGGTTTCTTTAATATGTAGGGATTTGAGCCTTTAATATGTAGTTTTTTGTGGACATGTTTGATGTGCTGTATTGGGTTTTCTTTAATATGTAGTATTTCAATTTTGTGTATTGGGTTTTCCACAGATACACTGGACGTTCAAATAATAAAAACAACTTTGCTTGATGCACCAAAGGCATTAAATATATAATACTGATCTCCATTAACAGAGGAAGCCAGTACTGAAATATAATAGAAATTGCACATCTACTTAATTCACACTATTAATAATTTATAAAATATATGTATTTTAAATTTGTTATTTTGATATATTTTAGGTTTCAAGACTTGGTTTAAATTTGTTAGTTTGATTTATTTTATTATTTTGAGAGTTAATTTTTATAAAACTTGAATTTTAGGCCCAATTATTTAACTTGTAATAATTTATTTTTTGAATAATAAGTTTAAATAATTCAATGAAAAGATCAACAAAATGGCTTAAACCGATGACATAAAAAAAATACCTCAAACCCAACCCGACCCTTTGCATAGAAAATCTTAGCTGTTAAATGAATTCTATTACCCATTTTAGGTAAATGGAGAAGTTTCTATTTTTCCATGCACATTTAGAGATATCAATTAAGAAGGTTGCATATAATAATATCAATTAAATTAGATGTGGATTTGATACAACAACTTCATCCAAGCTTAAATTTTCAAATTATGAAGTAGATCAACTGATTAATTATCTGATGCATACAATACTTTCCATGTATTTGTACCTAACTGAATGATGCTCTTGTCATTTTTCATGTGGTAATTATCCACATATTTTAGATTTGTTCAAATTTAATGGTCGCCTTCAAAAATTGTATAATTTAAGAAGCAAAATTGTTGTCTGAATCCTTTGGCCAGATGGTAGTTAGCCAGTTAGGTTGGCCGGGGTTGAATGAGAATTCATGATGTATTATATGCAAGTATTGGCAAGTTCTTGGTAATGATGAAGAAACGTGCCAATGAGTTATAACTCAATTGGCACTTCCTTCTCCTATAATAATTAGTTGGAAGGTGAGGTCGTGAGTTTAAAACCTACTAGGTACGTCTATAACATACCAATAAAACAAAATGAAACAGGTGAAATGTATTGGTTGTAAATTGTATTATGTGATTGGAACATATATTGGGCTGCTTTGTGAGGATAATTTGTGTTCTAAATGTTTCGTAGATTTGTTTCAATGAATTACTAGCCTGAAAAGTAAAAAGGAATAAGTAAACAAAAATGCAAATAGTAGAGGTGTTTAGGATGGGGGCTTGAAGGTATCAATTCTGCATATACTAATTCAAAGATGCAGTTGAGGAACTGTAGGGTGAAGGATTGGTCTGGGGGAGTTTATTGACACTACAAATGGCAATAATTATTAGTAATTTTTTTTATATAGATATCGTGTTCTAAGTCTACTTTGATTCTATTTGGTCCTATTCGGTCCACATGGTCCTACTGGGTCCATTTTGTTCACTTTGATCCACCACCGACCAATTTGGTCTTATTCAGTCCATTTTGTCTACTTTGATTCTATTTGGTCCTATTCGGTCCACATGGTCCTATTGGGTCCATTTTGTTCACTTTGATGCACCACCGACCAATTTGGTCTTATTCAGTCCATTTTGTCTACTTTGATTCTATTTGGTCCTATTCGGTCCACATGGTCCTATTGGGTCCATTTTGTTCACTTTGATGCACCACCGACCAATTTGGTCTTATTCAGTCCATTTTGTCCTCTTTGATTCTATTCGGTCCATTCTACCCACTTTCATTGTACTCAGTCTTATTCGGTCTAGTTTGTCCAGTTCAGTCTTATTCGGTCTAGTTGGTCCAGTTCAGTCCTATTTGGTCCACCTAGTTCCGATTCAGTCTATTTGGTCCAATTTGGTCCATTCGGATCACTTCAGTTCATTTTGGTCTAGTTTGATCTTTTTTTTTTTGTGCACTTATATATAATGGGAAAAGACATGTTTGGGTTGAAAGCACCTAATCTAAATCTAAATTTATTAAAAAATATATATAAAACTCAAACTCGTAAATCTAAAATCTTAAGCATATATTTTTTATTCCTTGTATCGTGGCTTACCTGTCAAACAAGGTGTTAAAACAATACTAAATTTGGCAACCTTTTTTCCCGAGTTGTAACATTTTTCATTTTCTTTTTCGCTTTTAGGCTTGGTCGATATGAAGTTCGAAATATGAACAATTCATGAGTGGGGTACCAACATATTACAAGTGTACATTCAACTCACCATTTCAACTTGATTCTTCTCGTTGGTTTTTTATTAGCTGATGGCCACGTTTGGTTGTATTGTTTTTAGAGCTTTGTTGAGTTGGATTGTTTTGCAAAATTTCACTTTTGTAAAGTGCAAACTAACCCAACTTACACAATATTTTTCAAAAAATACGTCTTTTAAATTTGTTAGATTGATTTATTTGTTATTTGAGTTAAAAAATACATGTTAGGTTTATTTATTTTATTATTTTCAGACTTCATTTTGATAAAATTGAACTATTAGGCTTTATTGTGTAAATGAATATCACTTTTTCTTTTGACTTTTAATGAACTATTTACTAATCAAAAAATAAAAAGATTATTGAATAATGATATTAAATGTTTGAATGAAAACCCACCTTTTTTTTAAGACAATTTAAGGGTGGTCTTACAAAGGCTACTACTCTTCCTCTTGAGTGTTTTTTATTTGAATTTTTATTTTTATTTTTGGTGCCTTGAAATTATTGCAATTGTGTTGTTTGACAATGATTCTGTGAGTAATTTTTGGTCTGTGAGTTGACATTGTAACTGTTTTATTGTGATTTTTAACTTCTCTCATTCAGCCTAATACTATTAACTTTTTATTCTCAACCCCGTGATTATATATATAGACATCATATAATTAAACTATTGATTTGGTTGAAGTTGGTGTGCTCGTGTATTAAGAAAAAAACAAGTAATGTCATGTCATGTGATGCCATTGCCTTTAGTTAATATATAGTTAAATGCACAATCATAATCAGCTGCCCTCTCTTGCTCACTTTTGATTTCTAAAGATCTGCACGTATTTTAAAATCTGTGTCTCTCATATGATTGCAATAGAACATAAATTTGAAAATCTAGTTATGAGAGGTCGCATCTTCATGCACTTGGGCAGTAAGATGAACTAGGCTAACATGCTTTTCATGAACTTATTTCATTAAGGAACTGATTAGATATTTTTTTTTTTGGATGTTTCTCTCTTATTTATACTTCCCTTATGCTAATGTTGTGCCTTACATGCTTCACTTTGGCTATGAAAACCTTGATGAAATATGACATTTGCCTTAACCTTTCTACATATTCATCTTTTCTTGTAATGTGGATGATAGGCTATCCAAGGAACCTACCATCTCTGCTGTATACTCTTTTGACTTGAAATGAGCTTCTGAAACCGCACACATAATTGCGACCAGCTGTGGTGGACTAGAGGTATGAATCCAAAAGCAACATTTTTGAAGTTGGATTTCATTTAAGTAGTAAAATAGATATGAGGACTCGTTGGTAGTGGTTTGCATTGCAATAATAATTGCATGTATATTACTTACATTGAATGAACCCTTACTAACAATAATATGTGTGATGGAAATTTTGTGGGATTGTAGGTTGGGAAAGAACTTTATCCTTTGAGTTAGACGAGAACAACCATCTGGTATGAACTACTTTCCTAAGAAAAACTTGCCAACTTATGCTCATTTTTGGGTGTCATTGCATTATTTACTTCTCTTATGACACTGTGTAAAATAGAAAGCAAAGAAAATGAGTCCTTCATTTAGGCATTGTTGATGGATTATGTTCATATAGGTCCTTTTGAAGCACATGTTTGGTATGAAACCAACATCACACTCTTGCATCCACACTGGTTGTTGGGCACATATTCATACAACATCATTACAGTTTAAATTGTCAACCAATCTCTTCTTAACTCGTTTTTGATCAGTGACCCAAGTAATTAAGCATCATGGTATTACGGACTTAATAATTATTACGTATATAATAATTATTACAATTACATGAATTGAGTATTTGTTAATATACTTTTAAAACAATTATACTTAATTACTTTGAGAACTTATCACACTGACTTAGTCTAGGATAAGTGTTATATGTTCTAAGAAAATTTAAGCATGCTTGGGTATGTTTGTTCTTAACAAATCACTGATGAATGTAATTATGGACATAAATATTACCTTTGTAGTAACAAATCTTGCTGTAGGTAAAATTCCGTAAATATAGTATCACAATGGATAAAAGTTGGATGGACAAGAGGAGGGGTTCAAGGGAATATTTTGAAGGTGTAGCAAAATTCGTGGAATTTGCGTCTCTATCCGCGCGCGATGGGAAGATCTTATGTCCATGTGCAAAATGTGTGAATTTGATGTTACAACCGCTAAATGTGGCACGTGATCATTGTTGGATTTCGGGGATGCTTAATAATTACAAAATTTGGATATTTCATGGGGAATCGGCGACTGCTACAACGCCTATAGAATGTGGGAGCTCTCATGTGCAAGAAACCCAAAATCTATACGGTGATTTTCATGGGATGTTGCACGATTTGTGCCCCCCCCATGAAATGCCACCCGAACCAATGGAAGAAGGTCCAACTGTGCAACATTCGGTAGAAGGTCCGAATGATGAGGCCAAGA
The DNA here is from genome assembly GCF_002906115.3 of Quercus suber. NCBI lineage: Eukaryota > Viridiplantae > Streptophyta > Magnoliopsida > Fagales > Fagaceae > Quercus > Quercus suber. The sequence continues at coordinate 60,643 of NW_027070180.1, forward strand.
AGTTTTACAAGATGATAGATGATGTAGACAAACCTTTATACGAAGGTTGTACAAAATTTAGCATTTTCTCAGCCATTGTCGTTTTGTTCCAGTTGAAGACTCTGTGTGGTTGGACGAACAAGTCATTTACTATGTTGCTTCAAGTCCTAATGGATATGCTTCCTTCAGACGCTAAGTTGCCAAAGGACCATTATGAGGCTAAGAAGATTGTTCGAGATTTGGGTTTGGGTTATGAGAAGATCCATGCTTGTCCTAATGATTGTATGCTGTTTTGGAAGGAAAATGTTAACCTCGACGCGTGTCCTTGTTGTAACGAATCAAGGTGGAAAACAAATGAGGCATCTGTTGCTAGTAAAAATGCTTCATCCACTAAGGGGAAGAAGAAAGCTGCAAAGATCCTACGGTGGTTCCCTTTAAAGCCAAGATTGCAACGGCTATTTCTTTCACCTGATCTGGCTAGTTCTATGAAATGGCATGTTAATGGTCGTACTGATGATGGGGTTATGCGGCATCCTGCTGACTCAGATGCATGGAAAATGTTTGACAGTAAGCATTTTGAGTTTTCGTCTGACCCTCGTAATGTCAGACTTGGATTAGCTGCGGATGGGTTCAATCCCTTCGGAATTATGAGTAGTACTCATAGTACGTGGCCTGTTATGTTGGTCCCCTACAATCTCCCACCTTGGCTGTGCATGAAACGATCATCTTTGATTCTATCATTACTTATTCCTGGTCCTACCTCGCCAGGGATTGCTATAGATGTGTACTTGCAACCGTTAGTAGAAGAACTAAGAGAGTTATGGGATGTTGGAGTACAGGCATATGATGCATCTTCAAAAGAAATATTCCAATTGCGTGCAGCATTGATGTGGACCGTAAATGATTTTCCTGCGTACGCAGATTTGTCGGGTTGGAGTACCAAAGGTGCTTTGGCATGTCCTTCTTGTGCCGTGTACACCGACTCTCGATATTTGAAAAATGGACACAAATTCTGTTACATGGGACATAGGCGATGGTTGGATTTTGACCACGATTTCCGGAAAGAAGGTATGTTATTTGATGGATCTAATGATACGCGATCGGCTCCTGAACCGCCACTCGCGTTAATCATTATTCTGGACACTGAACATTTAGTTGGACGTTGTCTGGGAAGGAAATGTCAACTTGCTTACAATAAAAGAAAGAGAGGGGAGGCAGACCATAATGGTTGGAAGAAGAGGAGTATATTTTTCACCTTACCTTATTGGGAGGATCAGAAGTTGCGACACAATCTTGATGTGATGCATATAGAGAAGAATGTGATGGACAATATACTTGGCACATTGCTGAACTTGAAGGATCAAACAAAGGACAATTACAAAGCACGCCTTGACTTGGCGGACATGGGGATAAGGAGTGAACTCCACCTACAGCGAAAAAGTGCTGATAAGTATACCATACCGCCCGCTTGTTTTCATATGACTTCGTCAGAGAAGGATGGTTTCTTGCAAGTTTTGAAGGACGTAACAGTGCCTGATGGGTATGCTTCCAATATCTCACGCCGTGTGAATATGAAAGAATGCAAGATTTCTGGTTTGAAGAGTCATGATAATCACATCTTGATGCAGCAACTTTTTCCCATAGCGTTACGCGGGTCTTTGCCATCTCATGTTACTAGGCCGTTGATAAAGTTAGCTTGCTTCTTTAGAGAAATTTGTTCCAAAACCCTTAGGGTTTCAGATATTGCGACTCTTGAGGCAGACATTGCAGTGACATTGTGTGAATTGGAAAAGATATTTCCTCCATCCTTCTTTACAGTGATGGTGCATTTAGTCATGCACTTAGCTGTTGAAGCCAAGATTGGTGGTCCAGTGCACTACCGTTGGATGTATCCCATTGAGAGGTAACATGTGTGTAATATTATTGATCAATTATGAGCTGCATGTGCGTCTTCAAATTACCATTGCTGATCATTAATCTTATCATTCCTTTATAGGTACCTCTCACGTCTTAAGTCTTACGTACGAAATAAAGCTGCTCCAGAAGGGTCTATTGCTGAAGGATACATAGTAGAGGAGTGCTTAACATTTTGTTCACGGTATATGGAAGGAGTTGAAACAATATTTAATCGACCAACTAGGACGATTGAGGAGTCAACAGGGGCTGTTTCAATTGTGACACTAAACAATAGAGAGTGGACCCAAGCCCATCGCTATGTTTTATTCAATTCCGAAAACATCAACCACTTTCGTGAGTAAGTAATACGTATACAAATATCATTGCACGTCAATCTAATGTACTTTAGGTCTATTACCCCTAATACAATTGCCTGCACAGGATGCACAAAAGATTGATAGATGATGAACTCCAACAAGGCCACCATCGTTCTTCCGAGGGCATTATATATAAGCACCATATGGAGAAGTTTTGTACTTGGTTTAGGGGTCATGTATGTATAACATTTTCAACTTATTAAACTTGTAATACTGTCCCAATTATGATTACTTGTGCTGATATGAATAATTTTGTTTGGATATGTTAGGTGATGTCATTGACTGGTGCTGATAGGGAAAGGGAGGGAGTTAGTGATACCCTTGCTGCACTGTCCAAATGGCCATATATTTATGTAAAGCGGCTGAAGCATTATGTCATAAATGGCTTAAAATTTAGGAGTGTAAATGATGAGGCAAATAAGAAAACGCAGAATAGTGGAGTTAGTGTCGCTACGGATGGTGGCATTACGTGGTATGGTGTTCTAAGGGATATAATCGAGTTGAATTATTCTGACAATATCAAACATGTGTTATTCAAGTGTAAATGGGTTGATGACCAAAATAGGAGAGGATATAAGACTGATGAATTTGGGTTTCCTATGGTGAACTTTACACACTTCATACATGGTGGGGATGACATAATAGATGAACCATATGTCTTGGCATCTCAAGCTACGCAAGTTTTTTATGTGGAAGATAAAAGGCACAAGGATTGGTATGTTGTTGTCAAAACTAAAGCTAGGGATGTGTTTGATGCCGGTATTGGTCCCCAACGTGACGAGGATGACACATATAATGAAACTGAGAACATTCCATACAATATAAGTACTAATGAGGTTGCAAGTGACAATCTTAGTTGGGCTCGGGATGATGTAGAGGGAATGACAATTGATGCCTCTATCATTGCTGAACGAGATCTTCATGAAGTAAACAATATAGACAATTGTGAGTTTATTGACGATGACTACGACAATGAAGATGACAACGAGGACGAGTACATCGAGGATGAGTAGTGTAATAGTATAGTGTTGTATTATGCGTTTGGATGTTACAATTATTATTGAAAACATATCCATTCATGAATTAGTTGGAATGCCTTTATGTAGTATTTGATGAATTTGTTAATTCCTCTTAATATTGTACATTTTTTTAATTTGTGCTTCTTATGCATCCAGTTCCTTCCGTAGTTTGTTATTAGAATTGAATTTAATTTCTTACGAAGTTTGGATATATGTTCGTGTGGTGTTAGAGTTTCGTTTCATTGTTGTTGTGTTTGGCAAAGAATAATTGTTTGGATATATGCTTGTATATATTGGTAGATATTAAAATGAGTTATTTAACTTTGTCTTTTTCAATTAAATTGTGTGCAATTGATTGTTGTGTAATATTAACATTTTCTTTGTGTTGTAAACTTGTGGAACGCAGGAATGGGAAAGAAACGCCAATTGCCGCTTGTACAAGTTGGCGAAGGACCCTCATGTTCACGACAGAGGGGGGAGAATGAGTGTGAAGCCGTGTCTAGTGCTGAGCAGGCAACAACGGCTGCAAGTGATGCTAGGACACAGCCTGCAGGTAGTTTACATGTCTTCAAATGTAATGTTTGATATTTATTACTAGACGCATAATTTTTTTGGTGTTGGTCGCAGGAAGGCGAAGGAAAAATCAATTGAGTGTTGTTGAAGTTGGCCAAGGATCGTCACGTGCACAAGAGAGCGTGCAGGCAGAGCTAAGGGCCGCCTTTGCGGCTGACCAGGCAAGAGGGGACGCAAGTGACGATGACGAGACAGAACCCCCTTCTCCAGGTAGTTGACATATCTTCAAATGTAACATTTGAGAAAAGATACTAAATGCATATTTTTTCATTTCTTTAAGGTGGTCATTTCGTCTACTATATATATACAGAATTAGCCGTCAAGTGTCCGAAATTATGTAATTTTGGTAGTTTTGCATTTTGAAAATAATGTCTCTTAAAAAGATACATTTAATAAACGTACAAGTTATCGTATTGACTTAAAAAGACCGTGCAAGTTAGAAGGCTAAATTGAATTTATGACAAAATTAGATGATGTAATTTGTAATTTGTGTCAAAAGTAGGCTTTAAATTCGAGATTTTTGTGAGCCACTTCAAACTTTAATAGAGTTTCATATGTGGAAAATGATCAACATATTTCGGCTAAGGATAAGATGTACTGCATTTACCAACATTCTACGGTACAACAAAGTGTTACCATATTTTCATAACATTGTTTTGAGTTATTGTAGCCGTAGAAGAACTGAAAAAGATGTTTATGTGTGAAGTGTTAGCAAAATTTGGAAATAATATGAAAAATAACTTCTATGTCTAGGGTCATTTTGCTTTTTTAGTGAACAAAATTCCTACAATATTAATATTAATTATTACCATTTTTGCTAATTAATTAATCATTCTCCTGCATATATAAAGGGATTAATTATTAATATTAATCCCTTTATCTGATTAGAATGATTATAAAATTAGATTGAACATGCTTTTTTATATATTCTTGAGAAATACACAATAGGCTGCCCATTGCTTCTTTTAAATTTATGAAAATATGAATGAGTGAATTCACTTATTGTACTGAGTAATAAGTAAATTAACATAAAAAATGGGGAAAAAATATTATTTAAAAGGCAAGTATCAAAATGTCCACATTTACTAACATCACTATCATGTTAGTTGAGCTCTTGAGCTATATACATTAATTTTTTTGTAATTGTAATCTTTGAAACTTCATTCCTAATAGCGATTTACTATATGCAGGAGATTTGGTGCAAGAAACGCCAGTATCCAGTAATGGGCGTGCAGAAGATGTGGTTCAAGAAACCCCATCAGATAGTAATGTGCGTAAAAAGCGTGGGGTAACGCTAATGCAGCGAGTATGGAGTCTGCCACCAAATATGAAAGTTCAATTGGAGGTAAATGTAAAGGGCCAACCGATTGGGGACAGCGGACAAACTTTCAAAAGGTGGTTGGGCACCATTTGCCTCAACCCCATCTTGTGCCCACTTGTGCCAGTTGCTTGGACACGTTTCCCTGATAAGGAAAAAGAAGCTTGCTGGATAGAGATTGAGGTAGTATCAAATTAAGCTACTTTTTTATTGTTATTTACAGTCGTATGTGTGTTAAATGGCATTTTCAATAGGGTGGACTATTGCACTATGCTCACTCAATTTTTACATTTCAGAAAAAGTGGATCATTCCCGCTCACATTATCCTACCAGCTAATCAAAAGAATTGGGCACTGCACCTACTTGGGGAATTGAGGAGGAATCGAAGAAGCAAGCTGAAAAAGAAATGTTACCCAAAAGATGCATTGAAAGAAGATGTCATTCAGGCCAAACCATATAATATTGATAGGCTGCAGTACGAGGCGCTAGTTGATTATTGGTTTTCGTCTGCTACGAAGGTTTCGCTATATTCATGCTCTATTATCTTTTAGTGGGGTATTTGAATACATATGATGGGGTATTTGAAGTTACTGAGTACAATTTATTTAACTGATTTTTTTTTTTTTTTGGTTTAATTTGTTGGCGGCAATGTGTTCGTAGACATTAATTGATACGAACATAAAAAGTCGTGGGTTTCAGAAGGACATAGCAAGGTCAGGGCCTATAAGTTTTGCACAAACTGCTGACAAAATGGTAAGAAATGCTATTTATCCTAACTAGCCAGGGTTTTAGTATTATAATATTTTATGATGAAAATAATTTACGGATGAATTTGAGCATCTTCTGTGAATTAGTATGAAATTTTTGTTATTCTCAGCTGACAATGTACCTAGCTTTTGAGGCAGATCACTTGTCTTGCTTTGGTTCTAGCACCATGAAATTGTTATTCTACTACTTTCTTCAAATATTTGTTTTGAACTAATTAACTTCGTTACTATTTCTGACTTTTGGGAACGAAACATGATTTTGAACTGACTCTGCTAATTTAGTGATAAAATAAGCAGTGCTTATGATAGTAGAGTTACTCTATATAGGCGTGTCCATTTGGTTTGGTGATTTTGGAGATTAAACATACGCTTTGAAAACCCCAGTGGGAATTTACAATTTGGATATGAAAAAAAACTAGTATTATTTTAATTTCGTTAGGATAGACATTAGGTCTTATTGGAATAAATAGGGATAGTATTTTACAGAGAGAGAGAGAGAGGAGAGAGAGTTGTCCGTATTGTTGGTCATAGTAAAGATCATTACCATTTTTTCATGTATACAAGAAAGAAGAAACTAGTAGTCGTAGTATTTGAACTATAAGAAAAGTAGGAAATTTTATGGGTTCATATCAAAACTTTTTTAGGGTGTGTGACAATTTAGAGGATAGTTTGCCTATATATATCTGTTATTACTTTGTGATTAAGTGTGTGTGTGTGTGTATGTTAAAATGCTTAAAATAGCTTATAGTATATAATTATGTGTACAGTATGCTTTAGCTTTATAGGGACAAAAAACCAAAAAAAAGAAAACAGAATATGTTCCGAAAGTTGAAGAATTTTTATTGACGGGAACATTTCATGTTTATTGTGCTTATTTAAATCACGTTAGTGTTGACGTTGTGACAGCAAAAACAAGATGATTGCAAAAAAAAATTAACACTCTTACAGTAAAGACAAGTGAGAGAGAGGAAATGTGAGGAAGTTGACTGATGGAAAATGGGTTGGGGAGTAACTTTGGGATGGGGCTAGGTAGGGACTATTGTAGCCACTATCACAACTAAAGAAAACAACTCACTTGTCTTTTTGAACGTAATAAATTGTGTTTTTTATATTGTTTTACATTATATTGCATGTTATATCCCAAATTCCATTTGCTATGTTTGGTTGTCGATTGCCGCTTCATATCACTTACATAAATTTTCACTATTGTAATGAGGTTGTTGAATATGACGTAGGCAAAAGAATGTGGGCATGCAGTGGAGCGTGCTGTTGTTTTTGCAAAAGTATACAGCACCAAAGATGGGCAGCCTATTAGTACTGAAGTGAGAGATAAGATTGTAAGCCCTATATTGTAACTTATTTCTTTTGTATTTTGTGCGTGAATAGTACTATATCAAGTAATATGGTATTTGGTTATTGTGTGAAAACAGGATAAAATGGCTGACATTTTAAGGAAGGGGGGCTCACTACAAGGAGAGCCTCACGAAGGAATACTATGGGCAAAAGATGATGCATTTGCTCAAGTGATGGGGGCAGAACGGCATGGACGTGTTCGTGGGGTTGGTTTAGGACCAACTCCATCAGGAAGAAGTGGGTCCAACCTGCCATGTTATACATCGACTCCACTGGTGTCCAGGGAAACAGCTCATCGGATAACTGAATTGGAAACTTCACACCAGACTTTAAGGGATGAACTTGCCCAGTCAAAGCAGACGCATCAGGAGCAAATCGCCGAAATGCAGGCGAAGCATAAGGAGGAAATAGCTGAAATACGTGAGCAGAATAAGCAGCAAATTGACGAAGCACTGGCTGAAGCAAAGCGGCAATCAGATGCGCAGCATAAGATACAAATTGATGAAATGATGGCGGGCGTAAGAAGCATGTTCGATTCAATGAGGTCATTTCCAAATGCGTCACAGCTTCCTGTGGTATAAAAATGTTGCATTTAATTTAATGAAAATTGTGTGTTTATTGCAATGCGTTGTTTATGTGCTACTAATACGATGTGTTTAATATATTCAGGGTAGCACTGCATCACAATGAGGACTCGTTGTGGATATTTTGTTATTGTAGGTTGTATTACTTTTTGGATGTTCATGAAGGAATATTGTACACATGAATATTATTTTGATATTATAGACAGAATTTAATTTTTCTATTATTCTCCCCCGATCAGGTATCTATTCTATTTCTATTATACGCATGCTTTGTTATTCGCTTGAAAGATTTTGAACTTTTGTGGTTTTTGTTCTTGACTTTGAAATGCAATGTGAAAATTGAATTTATGGTTATGTATTGCGTGCTTTCAATGTGATTGCAGGTGCATTGGGAGTTCAGCTCAATGCGGTACGCTTTTGTGGTTCTCTTCGCTTGTCTAGAAGTGGATGTGGATAATTGTCTTTACATTAGGGTTGGTGAGTTTGGATTGCTTTTTTTATTTTCATTGTAGATTATGAGCGAGTGGGTCTGAATTATTATGTGCATGTCCTAGCAAAAAACTAAAGAAAAACAAGATAATGTGAATGCCTTAAGTTTTTCTGCAGGGGGAAAGTAAGCAAGCAATGTTTTATGCCAAAGAAAAATCTTAAGAGTGGAAACAAAAAGACTCACTGATCTTAATTTCTACTCATTTGTATTTTTAGAGGTTTTGAAAAATTCTTTCGTGTGAAAATGATTTAGTTTTGTGCTTCAGGAACTAGCCTTGGAAATATTGGGAACCTTGGCAACCATGAACCTTTGTTGAAGCAAGTGGATTGATTGAGATAGAATTTAAGTATTTATTCATTTGTTGAAAGAAAATACTTATTTGTTGAATGTCTTTCTCATCCTCCCCCATGTAAAGTGTCTATGTCTGACTCTTCTTGCTTGTTGCATCATACAATTGTATAGAGAGTTTCATATGTCCATATTGTGCATGAATATTATTTTGATATAATAGACAGAATTCAAGTTTTCTATTATTCTCCCCCCGATCAGGTATCTATTCACAATATTATACGCATGCTTTGTTATTCGCTTGAAAGATTTTGAACTTTTGTGGTTTTTGTTCTTGACGTTGAAATGCAATGTGAAAATTGAATTTATGGTTGTGTATTGCGTGCTTTCAATGTGATTGCAGGTGCATTGGGAGTTCAGCTCAATGCGGTACGCTTTTGTGGTTCTCTTCGCTTGTCTAGAAGTGGATGTGGATAATTGTCTTTACATTAGGGTTGGTGAGTTTGGATTGCTTTTTTTATTTTCATTGTAGATTATGAGCGAGTGGGTTTGAATTATTATGTGCACGTCCTAGCAAAAAACTAAAGAAATACAAGATAATGTGAATGCCTTAAGTTTTTCTGCAGGGGAAAGTAAGCAAGCAATGTTTTATGCCAAAGAAAAATCTTAAGAGTGGAAACAAAAAGACTCACTGGTCTTAATTTCTACTCATTTGTATTTTTAGAGTCTTTGAAAAATTCTTTCGTGTGAAAATGATTTAGTTTTGTGCTTCAGGAACTTAGCCTTGGAAATATTGGGAACCTTGGCAGCCATGAACCTTTGTTGAAGCAAGTGGATTGATTGAGATAGAATTTAAGTATTTATTCATTTGTTGAAAGGAAATACTTATTTGTTGAATGTCTTTCTCATCCTCCCCCATGTAAAGTGTCTATGTCTGACTCTTCTTGCTTGTTGCATCATACAATTGTATAGAGAGTTTCATATGTCCATATTGTGCATGAATATTATTTTGATATTATAGACAGAATTCAATTTTTCCATTATTCTCCCCCCGATCAGGTATCTATTCACAATATTATACGCATGCTTTGTTATTCGCTTGAAAGATTTTGAACTTTTGTGGTTTTTGTTCTTGACTTTGAAATGCAATGTGAAAATTGAATTTATGGTTGTGTATTGCGTGCTTTCAATGTGATTGCAGGTGCATTGGGAGTTCAGCTCAATGCGGTACGCTTTTGTGGTTCTCTTCGCTTGTCTAGAAGTGGATGTGGATAATTGTCTTTACATTAGAGTTGGTGAGTTTGGATTGCTTTTTTTATTTTCATTGTAGATTATGAGCGAGTGGGTCTGAATTATTATGTGCACGTCCTAGCAAAAAACTAAAGAAAAACAATATAATGTGAATGCCTTAAGTTTTTCTGAAGGGGGAAAGTAAGGAAGCAATTTCTTATGCCAAAGAAAAATCTTAAGAGTGGAAACAAAAAGACTCACTGGTCTTAATTTCTACTCATTTGTATTTTTAGAGGTTTTGAAAAATTCTTTCGTGTGAAAATGATTTAGTTTTGTGCTTCAGGAACTTAGCCTTGGAAATATTGGGAACCTTGGCAGCCATGAACCTTTGTTGAAGCAAGTGGATTGATTGAGATAGAATTTAAGTATTTACTCATTTGTTGAAAGGAAATACTTATTTGTTGAATGTCTTTCTCATCCTCCCCCATGTAAAGTGTCTATGTCTGACTCTTCTTGCTTGTTGCATCATACAATTGTATAGAGTTTCATATGTCCATATTGTGAATTTAGTGATGCTGCTCAAGTTATTAATCATACCTTGGAATGACTGTCGGGGCAGTGTCTTCTACAGATATGCACGTAAATATTTTGTTCCTTTAATTTTTTATGATCAACTCTCATTGTGATTGGTGCTTGTGGTGATATTTTGGCTGAATAATTTTAGGAATGAAGAAACGTTTTAGTTTTAGGAAGAAGAAACGTTATAATATCTATTTAAATGATAATCTTTTTAAAAGAGTATATTGTGGAAGTTTGCTACTCATTTATTTTTAAAATTCTTGTACTTAGGAAAAAAGTTCCATTTTTGACTTCTTGTGTTTGGTTCCTTTCTTGCAGTGGCATTATGGACAAAAAGCTTGGAGATGGGATAGCCATAGGAAGTCATGTGTATAATGTGTATTATGGACAGTCATGTGTATAATGTGACAAGTTGAGGTATAACTTTAAATTGTGACAAGTTTAAAATATTGTGATAAGTTTAAGAAAATTTCAGCTTGATATTCTTTTGATATTCCAACTTGAAATAGTAGCGTTTGTCAAACTTATAGCAGCGTTTGTGTATTCACCATCTACTGTAAAGGAAAAGGGCAAGAAAAAAAAAAAAAAAAAAAAAAAAACTATGGCCGCGTTTTTAAAACGTGGCTATAGACAGATTGAAGAAATATTAAAAGGGTTGTAGCCGCGTTCAAAACGCGGCTATAGAGGGATCTGTGGCCGCATTTTACAAATGCGGCCTAAGACACCGTCTATGGCCGCACTTACAAACGCGGCCTAAGACACTATCTATGGCCGCATTTGATAAACGCAGCCTAAGACAATGTCTATGGCCACACTTTTCAAACACGGCCTAAGACTGGGCCTTAGGCCGCATTTAAAAAACGCGGCCATAGACCCCGTTTTAGGCCGCGTTTGTAAAGTGCGGCCATAGACCCCATGCTTAGGCCGCATTTGAAAAGTGCGGCCATAGACCTCAGTCTTAGGCCGTGTTTGAAAAGTGCGGCCATAGACCCCGTCTGGCCTATAGTCACGGGGTTTGGGCCGCATTTGAAAACGCAGCCTAAAAAAACGCGGCCATAGGCCAAATGGGCCTATGGCCGCGTTTTTTGGACTTAAGGCCACGTTTTACAAACGTGGCCTAAAGCCGTTTTTTTTGTAGTGCCAGTTTGGCACACTCACTTAAGTGATGTGGGACACAACTAAATTAGGCCTTACCCACCACAACTCAAAGGAGAGCTATCCCTAGGTTTGATACCATTTGTCAGGATCCTCACACAATCAGCACAATATTGTTTGCTAATTGGACAAAATAACTACTCGCATAACATTGTTTTGTGGGCGAAATTGGACTCATTATATGAATAGTAGTAAGGCCGTTGAAGAATTAAAGACATCCAAATAATTGGTCTGGTTTCATCTTACTTATTTGGAAGTTAATGTAATAAGTGGTGCTCTACAATGGCCTTCCGTGAAGATGTTAGTACACTTCTTTTTTCCTTTTTTCTTTTTTTTTTGCTGAATGAAGATGTTAGTATACTTAATAAGATTAAAGTATGTGATTCCCATCAAAATGGTGCAGTGCTTGGTTAAATTTAGCTAATTAAGATTCCCTTTTGGATACTTACAGGCTATAAGAACACCACAGTTTTCGAAACTGTGTCTCTCTCTCCCATCCTGCATTTTCAATGTGGGAGCTTAAGGCAAATCGCAAGGGTACAAAACTACAAATACGATTGGCAGATAAACCATGCATATATTCTTTCAAGCTTTGTGCCAAAAATTGTGTCCCCAGCATAATTCTTTAGGAGGGTGCCAGCATAAGGTCTCCCCAAGTGGGAGAACCTACGTCATTATTTGTTGCCATAGGGGCCTGCGTTTGCACGGCCCCTGCCTATTTCCATCTGAAATATTTTCGTTGTGTTTCTCTAGGAGCCCAATGTCTTTCACGGCCCAAAAGGACTGGAGGGTTGTGAATATTATTTTTCTATTTTTGTGTAGTCTTTGTTGTCTCAGAAATAAATGTTGAATAAATTAACATTAGGGATTAGGGGTACAAATCCAAAATTTAAAATTTTAGATGAAAATAATCCAAAGTACCTCAAATTTTAAGTGTTTTTATTAATGTTCCATTTGATTTGTTGTAAAATGTTATAAAATATTTTGTTTCATTGTAAAATTTGGTCGAACTTGAAAAGTATAAGTGCTTAAGGTCTGGTGCAGCCGTGCAAGGGATAAGGGACGGAGTTCAAGTTTTCAAGAGATAACTTTACACACATACACTCTAGATTATGCTAGAATATAATTTCTATCTTTTATAAAAAAAAAAAAATGTAAAATTTGTTCATTTATAAGTATGGTATATAGAAAACACAATAAAATTCTAATAGTAGTTTATTACAATTCTAAAATAGATGCATAAATCAACTTAACATAAACATTATATCATAAAAATCTTAATAATAAGTTGTTCTTGTTTCCTCTTCAAATCTTTTTCCTCTTCGATACTTTCTGTTTAGTAGTTTGATGGAGTTTGTGATGCATTTGGATTGGCATATTATTATCATCTGATTATACATCTTTAACAGTTTTGACAGCAGTCAATGCAGCATATTTAACAGAGGTTTCTGCTACTTCTATTTGTTGATTGTTGAAGGACTTGTGATTCTCTGATTTTCCTACAAATGCAATTTTTTTTTTCCTGCAACGATTGACAATTTGATTAGATGGTACATCACATTATATACAAAATATTGTGTTGATATCGTAATCATTTATGATGATTTTGAGGGCAATTGAGATGTCATGAATATGCTGAAAATTAACTTATTATAAGAATGAATTGGTTAACAATTACCTTTTGGATTTCAACTTCTCATGCAGCATTCTGTTTGTAAGAGATATCTGGCTCAAAGATTCTTGAAACCATGTAATCCTCTCTTCCATATTTCAAATTATATTTATCAAGACCCAATTGGAACAGACATTCCTTGCCAACTATCTTCCCAATCTCCCTAGGTAGGCTATTATCATTCAGATCCTGTATAAATTGAAAATGTCATAAATTTATAAGGTTATAAAAATAGAAAATATGATGTATTGTAATTTTTTTTAATGTTGTCACTTCATAATACAAACGTACATTTTCATTTTGTATATTTATAATTACCTTTTCTTGCATCTCTGCAAGTTCTTTTGCAGTCTTAGATACAATTTTTTCAGCCCTCTTGTCAAACACAATGAATTTCGTCAACCGGTTTCATCTTCTACTTCGTTTTGTATCCTATTGCTATTTCATTTGTAAATTTGTTAGTAGAAGTGTATATATATATATATATATTGTGTATGCGTGTGTGAACTTAAAAAAAATATTTTTAGAATGTTGCTACTTTATATTTGGTATTCAATGTCATTTGTGATTTATCATGGTACTGCAGATTTAGTCTTGACTTTACGACGCTCACACAATAAAACTCCACTGACAGCTCCTTTGGAAGGTTTGACCTTTGTGTTGCATATACGAAATACATTATAATACCATCCACATCTATTATTGGCAATAACGATTTTGGCTTGGCATGTCACCACTATGTACTACAATATAAAGGTTTTTTTAAGTTATTATTGAACTACTAAATAATCATATAGTATAGTGAATTTAAGCCGTATAAGTACAATTGTTACCTTTGTATTTGAGTTCCATTCCACGTCTTTTAATTGAGCTACCGTCTTTCTATTATGTAGGGGAAGTTCTCCATTTGCTTAACCATTGTGTTGTGCAATCTATTTATAAATATTATATATTATCTTTGGTTAGTTTGCATAATTGTTTTTTTTTTTTTTTTCAAAGAAAAAAATAGTATGATAGTATTTTCACCTTTCTCCAACTCTTGTAACCTCTGGAATGTCAAGGTTGAAGTAGAGCTTTGTTGCACATGTGGATGATAGATAATATACTCACCTACAAAAAGTTAAACAATATATATTAGGATTATTGATCTTGTTAAGAATATAAAGTGAGAAAAAAAAACTGAATAGTCTATAACTCTAGAGTTGTGAGCACTCTTTCTGACTTGACCTTCGGAGGGTATTTGGCCGGCACCACACCGGTGCTCTCTATTAGGTCCTCTTTTTTCTGTGCAGGTGTCGTCTCGAGGGTGCGAGCATTGTGCAACTCACTGTTGATATTTTCGGCATCATCAGTCTATATATTGATGTGTAAATAATAATATATAATAGAGTCTTATATAGACAATGTATGTGTGCAGTACAAGTAATATGAGTAAACTGTAAGTATAGTTTACTGGCTAAACCCAATGGGTTAATCTAGTCTAAGCTATACACTAACATCCCCCCTCAAACTCGAGGTAGCAAGGAGGAAACCAATTGGAGTTTGGATATAAGATCTTGAAGACGACCAGGTGGGTGAGTCTTGGTGAAGATATCAGCAGGCTGATCAGTAGAGGAGATGGAGAATAACTTGAGATTGTTTTTCTTGAGATGCTGGCGAGTGATGTGGCAGCCGATCTCAATGTGCTTGGTGCGTTCATGGAAGACATCATTATGAGCAATGTAGATAGCACTACGATTGTCACAATAAAAAGGGTGGCAGCGGGTTATGGAGCATCCATGTTAGCCAAGAGCCAGCAAAGCTAGACAAGCTCGCAGGTGGTATCAGCAAGGGCACAATACTCAACCTTAGTACTGGAACGGGAAACCACATCTTGCTTCTTTCTACGCCACAAGACAAGAGAAGTACCCAACAGGAAACAGAAACCTGTGATGGAGTATCGATCAGTCAAATCACCTGCCCAGTCCACATATGAATAAGCATGAAGCTTGAGAGGAGTAGTGGAGACCATGATAAAGTGTGCCTTTGACATATCGGAGAATCCGAAGAACAGTAGCATAGTGGACAGAATGAAGGGCATCCATGAACTTACTAACCATACCCATGGCATGTGAAATATCTAGACGAGTAACAGTGAGATAGATTAGACTACTAACCAACTGACAATAGCGAGTATATTAGTGTATAGCTTAGACTAGATTAGCCCATTGGACTTAGCCCAGTATACTGTACTTGTAGTTTACTCATATTACTTGTACTGCACACATACCTTGCCTATGTAAGACTCTCTATTGTACATTATTATTTATATATCAATATACAGACTATTCAATCTTTTTCTCTCAATTTATATTCTTAACAGATCTTGACTCTTGAGGCATTACATATTTGTTAAATTGCTAAGTAATTTTTTTTTTATTCATAGGAAAATATATTCATTCATTAAATAAAAGTGCAATCCCCATACACAGGCTGTGTACAGAAAAGGCACAAAAAAAGTACAAAAGAATCAGAAACAGGAAAAAAAATTAATTAAAAAAAAAAATCAAATAGATAACTAAAGAATCCATGAAATCTAATAACCTCGAACCGAGAAGAATGCAAGCAGCGAACTTCACTCGTATAACGTTTTCAAAAACAAATGTTACTCTATCTTTTCCCTAAAAAAGAAAAAAAAAAAAAAGTTCCAATTGACCATAAGAAATTTGAATTCTTCCCCGTACCTCCCACAAAAACCTTCTAAAATTTCCCCAATCTGTTAGCAACACCCAAAGGTAAAGGAAAAAGAGAAAAGAAATAAGTGGGGAGGCTAGATAACATACTCTTAATAAGTGTGAGGCAACCCCCTTTGGACAAATACATTTTCCAACAAACTAATTTGATTTTGCGCCTACCCCAGGTCAGAAAATTCCCAAAAAAAAAAAAATTAAATAAATCTAATTAAATTAAAATTAGTTTAAATTAATCTAATTAAATTATAAATTTTTAAACAGAATTATTTTAATTTTATTTTTGTTTAAAGCATAAATTTGAAGCGAAAAAGAAAATAAAAGAAAGAGAAAGAAATTATCTTTAAAACTTTTCTTATGAAACAAACAAACCCTTCAAAAACAATGTTAAAAGCTCAACATTGGATACATAAATACATAGATATAGAGAAGCCCAATCTAAAAATGTTGTCCCCCACCATTGAGAAATTCGTCGAAGGCACCAATACCACGTCACTCTCTTCCTCTTTCACTATCAATTCTCTATCATTGTCATCTTATTCAACCCATATGACCAAGTCCAAAGATCATATTGATTGTTGTGAGAGCTGTGGTGGTTGTTTTTGACTGATTTTCCAAACCCATTAACAAAATCTTGGTTCCCACATCCAAGGATCCAAATGGCCTGACTGATTTTCAAAAACCCATTAACAAAATCTTATTTCCGACATCCAAATATCCAAACGGTTTGACCCAGATCGTTGTGGTGGTTGTTATGAAACATAGATAGACGGTAGTGGTGACTGATGGTGGTGTTGTTGTTGGGTTTGATCGGTGGTGGTATGTTCCTTTCCTTTTAATCTCTGACTTTCTCTCGCTCTAAACCCGTCTTTCTCTTGATTGTTTAATCAATTGTTCTAAAAACTGGACCGGACCTAGAACCGGTAAAAAACAGATCAAAACTAGGAAAAATTGGTCAAGAACCGGGTTAAACTGGGAACCGGTCCTTTTTTCAGTTCTTTAACTAGTTCGGTTTTAAAAGCTATATTTAATTGATGGTGGTGGTGGATTTGATTGTTTGATTGGTGATGGTAGTCGGTTTGATTGTTTGATCCGTGGTGGTGGTGGCTGAGTTTTTCTAGGTTTGAGATTTTTTGTTTGGGTTGGTTGTATTGTATTTTTGGATTGATTTGGTACTTTATGGTTTTGGGATTTGATGATTTTGCTGGGGTTTGAGAAAATGGGGCATTGAGATTTATGATTTTGTTTTTGAGCTGAAAAAAAAAAAAAAAAAAATTCAAAAAACACATAAACAAAGGGTTCTTTATTTTAGGCTTGTCATTTGTTTGCTGGGGAAGAACATGAAGTTCATGCTCTTCTAGGTGTTCTTACAAAAAAATAAAAATAAAAATAAATTAATTAGATTGATGTTTTTTTTTTTTTTTTAAATTTTCTAACCTAATTTTTTTTTTATTAATTTAAATGTTAATGTGGCATTTAAAAAATGCCAAATAAATTTTTTATTATTATTATTTTATTAGCCACGTTAACATTTACTCTGCAAACAATGTACTTCATTTGGCATGTATGAATTTCTATTAGCGGGTTGACAGCAAGGACCAAAACGAAAACGATTTTTTGTTTTCAGGGACTAGGATAGGTGCAAAATCAATTTAGGGACCAAAATGAGAATTGGCCCAAAATATAGAGATAAAAAGTGTATTTTTGCCTATTATCAAACCCCTCTTTACTTTTCTTTTTCACTTTTGCCTACAGAGTATGCTTGTCTCTTTCTCTCCCTCATTTCTTAGTCACTATCTTCAATGGTTTTGAAACAAATAGAATGGAAGGCCAACAATCTAGTAGAAGTGCAAAACAAATCTTCTCTATCTCTCTCCTGCTTATCTCTCTCTTCGCTGGCTCTCACTCTTTCTTAACTAAACAAATAGATCTGGTGGATCTCTTCTCTTCTTCTTTTCTTTTTTCTCAGTAGATTTGTGTGAGAGATCTTGGCCTTGGA
Organism: Quercus suber; assembly: GCF_002906115.3. NCBI lineage: Eukaryota > Viridiplantae > Streptophyta > Magnoliopsida > Fagales > Fagaceae > Quercus > Quercus suber. The sequence continues at coordinate 78,651 of NW_027070180.1, forward strand.
AGACTGTCAAACCCGTGTCTAGTTTTGAAAACTAGGCGAATTGACCATGGTTTGAGAGGTTCACAGAAAAATGAGGATCTTCGGTTTTGTTAGTTTGAAAAACCAAACTTGTTAACAATTCATGTTTAACTCAGTTCAATCGGATGGTCCGGTCCGAGTTTCAAAACTAAGATATGTACAACATTCTCCAAAACTATATAACATTACAACATTATTTGTGCATCACAGAGAAAACTTTCTAGTTGTTTTTAAACATTAGTACCCTCAAAAGAAGCAACAATGAAGAGAGGCCTGTTAGCATGTGAGTGAATTTCCAAAGCACATATATTTTGACAAAAATAAATGACACCCCAAAAACAAGGTAATGGGTAAGGAATCAAATGAGTGAGAGAGATAGAGAGAGAGAATGAACCTTTTTTTTTTTGAAAGAAAAACTGCTTATTCATTAAGTGCCCGTTTGGATAAGTGTTTATTAATTAAAACGTGTGTTTATGTATGAAAATGCTAGAAGTCAAACATTTAGGGCATGTTTGGTCATGGAGTTTAAAAATTGTTGTTTAAAAAGATGTGAAAATTGTGGTTTGAAAAATATTGTTGAAAAACGTGATTTTAGTGTTTATAAAACAAAAAAATGTGTTTGGTATCATGGTTTAAATAACATGTTTCAGTGTTCAAAAAACATAAAAATGTGTTTGGTACGTGTGGGTATGATTTTAAAAAAAAAATGACATCTTTGGTTGAATAAATATTTTTTTATTCAGGAGAGAGAATATGTTATATTCTCATTTCTCTTCTCTGAGATTTGTTCCTTCTTTTTCCTTTCTCTTCCCTTAGAGCAAAAAACCAAACCCACGCACGACACTCATCTCCATCGACATAGCAGAAGATCGGCTAGGCTTCACATTCCTCGAATCTCATCTCCACTGTCAACACGCCAAGACCTAGCAACTTACAGGGCTTTTGTCGCTGCCGACCCATCACTCCAAGATCCAAGTTTGAATCTACACTTTCACCTTCCTTCTTCAGTCACAGATTTCAAAAGCTATGGCCTTTGATGCGAGTGTGTAGAAGATGCTTTTGGATTGGTCAGTGAGGATTTTTTAATGGCGCTTGGTTGAGTAATCAATGGCGTGGTGATCCGTTGTGAGGGAGAGACCTTTGACCAAGCACAGATGGGTCGGTGAGGGGAGTTATGGCAGCGGGTGAGATTGATTTTGTGGGTTAAAGCTCTAACTGTGTGGGATCTTGGTAGGTGCAGATGGATTCGGCTTGAAGAGGAGAAGATATCTATGAGAGGAAGAGATAAGACAAGACACAGATGTGTCTGACTAGTGGGCCCATACATTTTTCAATATAATTACCCAATCGCCACTGAGAAACGTTGTTTGTTGCTTAAAAACAGGTCAGAGGTGATTTCAAAATTATCATTTTGAAAAGCGGATTTTGAACAATGTATTTCAAACAACTCTGAACACAAATAGATGACCAAACACATTTTTATTTTTATTTTTGGATGTTCAGTGTTTAAACACTGAACACTGGTGTTTAAAATGGATGACCAAACGACCCCTTAGCATTGTGTTTATACAGAAATCATGTTTTCAAAATTTCCAAAAACTGAATTTTCAAAACACAATGAGCTCAATCTTTTTCAAAAACACCGGTGAAAACGCAAATATGAGTTTACTATCAAAGTTCCTTTTTAAGTGTGAAATTCTTAAAATATCCTCACAAAATTGCCTAATGACCAAAATACTTTGAAAAATCTATTGCCTTGACATCATCAATCTCCTCTGTGCCTTTGCCCATTGCCTCTGTCTTTCTCTTGTATACCTTCAATTGTTCACTTTTTGTTCCATTGTCTCTCTTAGCTTGTTGCTTCGTTGCCATTGCAAGGATTAGTTGTCCTCACTGTTTTGCTTGACTAGAATCTTATGGGCAAGGGTGGAAATTGGAGCTAAAGAAGATTAATGGGTGGTGCCGTAGGGATGAGAAAAGGAAGATAAGCAAGTAGAAAAGTAGTGGTGTGGTGGTAGGCCCGTAGAACGGTAGAAGATATACAAGGGCAAAAATTGTGGTAGCAGTCTAGGAGATAGATTCTTTTGCAAAAAAATACAAGTAAATATAAAACGTTAAAGTGGGTGTCCTTTTATTTTTATTTTTTTTAAGAAAACTTTTTCTTATTTTATAACAATTCATAACCCTATAAAAAAAATATATTCTATTATTATATGCCTTACAAGTTACAAGATGACAAAGGAGCCTTAACAACATAGTTATGTCTATTTTGGTAAATTACACCTACCACATACATTTTATACCAATTTTATCCATATGTTCAGTTTATAGAAACCACATTTTTCTATTTACTTGTTTTCATTACTTTAGTTCTAAAATTTTATTTATTTATTTTTATTTTTTCAATATTTTACCGTTTAGAGATTTTCTTTATGAAAATTATAATTTTTTTGAAGGAAAATACTTCCATATTCACGCAAAATTAAAACCAAGACCTTAATATTGTAATGATGTGGAAGGAGCAAGGAGGTACAATTCAAAAGATTATTACGTTATTTTCCAAGTAGCTTAAATCATCTAATATTTTAATTCAGTTATAAGCTATAAGTGACCTCTTGAGTATGACCCTTTAGAAATCGATCCTCATCAATTTAAAATAATCATACGCCCTATAAGAAATAAAAAAGATTTATATATTATGTTGACCCATTTAGAGCATCTCCAGCATGCTCTTTAAATTTTTGGACTGTTTGAAGAATAAACAGTACATTTTACGTTTTACCTACTTACTTAATCAAATATACTTTTCAACAGACTCTCTGTCATTTCTCTATTCTATTTAAATATTATTTCTTCATTATTTCTTTAGTATTTCTTTATTCTCTTTCAATTTTCCTTCATTCATTCCTAAAAGCTATATTTATGATATTTTTATAACACTTTCACAAAAAATCATTTGTGATAAGTTGATATTGATTTTAATTTGAATGTACTATTATAATTATTTTTTTTCTCACTAATATTAGCTAATAATAACCTATCACTTAAGATTAATTGTGAAAGTATTGTGAAAATATTGTGGTAGCATTTTTCAATTTTAATTACTTATTCTTTATTTTATTTTTTCCCTTACCATTATACTTTTTTTTTTCATCCATACGTTTCTTTCTCTTTTTTTTTTCTTTTTTCTTTTTTCTCTTCCACACACGTATACTAATCCTTATCTCTTATCTTCATTTTCATTCTTTGTTTCTACCTCTAGACATACAGCTCTCTCTCTCTCTCTCTCTCTCTCTCTCTCTCTCTCTCTCTCTCTCTCACACACACACACACACACACACACACACACACACACACACACACACACACACACACACACACACACACACACACACACACACACACACACAAAGATTGCCGACAAGAGAGAGTTAGCCTTAAATCGGTGTTCACGCATGCCGCCTTGTCTGCTCCACTACTACTCATCCTTGTCACCACCGCGACTCAGATGAGTCAGATTTGCTTTGTTGTTGTGGTTGTTGTTTTTTTATTTATTTTTATTTGATTAGTTTTAAGATTATTATTTGAGTTTGTATTTTAATTGTGATTGAGTTTAGATAGAGATGTTTGAGAGAGAGAAAATTCTGGAATGGTTGAGATGTTTGCACTTAGCCATTGTGAACTTGAGTAAAATTAAATATTTTATTTGGGGTTTGAATTTTTTATTACAGTTAATTGTTTTGCTCATGATAAGTAGGTCATTAGACCAAGAGAGTGATTGTTCATTAGCAAACAATTTTTTTGCTAATGAACAGTAATTTAGAGAGACTGTTGAAGCATCATTTTGGGGGTTTACTCTCTAAATTTTGGGTTTAGAGAGCTTGTTGGAGATGCTCTTTTAGTGAGCTATAAGAAAAGCAAAGATAATTCTTTCCCTTATTAGCTTCCCATACTATACTTGTCTATTGACCTTTACAAACTCGCGCCTTTATCTATAATGAATTTTGAATATTGATTCCATTAATACAAATAGAATTGCTTAGCTGTAAATCAATTGATTATTTTCTATAATTCCAATTTTTTATTTTCTTTACATTAATGTCCTTTTAAACAGGATGGTACCGAATCATATGAATGAGCTAGTTAATTTATAGTGAGATAAGTAACAAAAGCAGTTAAAGATGCAAACGAAAAAATAAAACTAAAGAATGAGATATTCCTGGAGGCTAAAGAACACAAAAGAAAACAGTTCAATGTAATAATAGTACCTTGTCATATTCTTCAGCAGTATACTTGGATTGAAGTCAGCGACCTAGATGCAGCGTCAAACACCAAGGCTCTCTTCATTGCTGGGCGAATGTTTACACCATTTCAAAATGAAGAAGAAGCCTAACCAAAATAACCTTCATTATGCTCTTCAACTTGGATTTACAATGAAGTTGATGATGTTTACTGCAATCCAAAAGATAAATCCTCAACAAGATAAAGATTATTTCTAGAACAGAGTTTTCAGACTACAAAAAAAGGAAGAGATATAAGTCATATAACAATCAAATTGTGTAATGTTTATTGTATTTTAGCTTCATACATATACTGAAGCTCCTATCTAGAAAAGGAGAGTTCATTCATTCATTCAGACCATAGTAACATTTTATCAAATATTTAAAAGAGTGGTTACCTTTGTACCCTATGCCACAACTTGCTCAAGTCTCTCCTCCTTTGCCAATGGAATTGCCCATCTTATTGCAGAGGCTTATCCCACGTCTAATTGCCATGCCATTCCCCTCTTGATCTCTGACAACCACAGCCAAGCCTACATTATTTGGATCACATGATGCATCAAAGTTAAGCTTTACACATTGATCAGAAGGTTTGGTCCAAGCACTTTCCCTGTTTTGCTCTTTGGCTCCCCTTGTAGTGCCAAGTGACCTCAATTTACATTCATATTGTTTGTCAAGACGATGGGTTAGCTGGTTTATGCTGGCTTTAGTGTTTGAAAACAGAGCTTCCTCTCGTGCCTCCCAAAGGATTTTCATCGCCACTACTGCATACAACGTGAATTCATCTTTAGTGACTTGTTCTGCAAGTAATTCCTTTGGGGGGTCAATAATCTGTTCAATGAACTCCTTTACAGATTGAGCTTGGATCATTTCGACTCGAAAACCCCATCTACCACCATACCACATTCCTTTGGCATAAGGGCAACAATGAAATAGATGTAATACTGAATCTTCTGCTATTTCGCAAAGAGGGCAATAATTGGTATCTTGAGCTTCGGAGCATTGGACCATCTTCTGCTTAAAGGGGAGGACCTCTGCAGCCATGTTGGATAAAAATACTTTTAATCTTTCATCGAAAGGCACTTTCAATCTTTCATGAACTCTTTTGCAGGCCTCCTTAGAATTTCGAGGGGGACATATGCATGCCACATGGACCCCGCACTGTTTTATTGTAACTTCTACTACTTTGCGATTGTAATTTGAAATTTCACATCCAAGAGTAACTTCATTCCGATCACCTAAAATTATGGGTTTCATTGAGCTATCTATAAATCTTATATAGTGAAACAACATGATAGTTGATGAATCTAATAATAATCTATAATTTTCATGCTGTCTTTTACAACCATTGATGGAAGAATATATAGAACAATCAAATTTTCCATTTTCCCCATAAGACTTGAATTCCATTTCTAAAGTAACACAAAAGGCCATTGCTGGAAAATTCCGACCAACAGAGAATGATATAGAACTTCCAACACTTTGATGGTTAAACCAATTTGGAATCTTGCTTCCTGGAAGTGCAAGTTTACATGTCGAGTCCATTTTACAAGCCATGCTTGCAGATGTAGAGTATTGATGCGATGATCTCATTGCACATACTATATTTCGAGGAAGCCCTACCTTTTCTCCAAACTGTTTGCAATTAACGAATTTAAGAAACCACAGTTTAGCAAATCTAGTAATATATTTGGGAAAATTAACCAAAATTATTTATTTTTATATAACACACAAACAAAGAAGAGAGAGAAGAGATACCAGAATCAACAATCTTCTTCTTGATTGTGAACTCAACGAAAAGCAATTTCTTGCACCTACAGTTTTTATACATGGTGGAAGCCTTGGGATTTTCCGAAGGTTTCGACAGCCTTCAACATTAAAAATTTTTAATTTAGGAAATCTGCTGGCCATATCAGGGAGGATAGTAGCATTGCTGTAACAAAAATCTAATCGTTCTAATTTAGGGAGGCAATCAGGAGTATCCAACGCCTTCGGAAAATTTTCAAAATCACGCATACGTAGGTCCCTAAGATTTTTTAAATTAGAGATGCTACTTGGAGCATCTTTTAGGTTTTTACAACCTATGCTTAACACACAAACACCACTGAGATCTCCAATTAATGAAGGTTGTGCTAATCTTTGCCTTCCTTGCTCAATAATGGGGAACTTCTCAAGACTGTCGCAACCCCAAAGATAAAACCACTTAAGAGATTTCATCTTGAGTTTTCCTGGAATAATTTTGAGTTTTTTGCATTTGTCAAGACACCAGAATTCAAGCGCATCAAGAAGTCCAACGGATTGATGAACCTCAACTAAATTTTCACAACCAATAAGTTGCAACCTCTTTATGTTTGGGGCAATCACGGATAAGTCAGGTATTTTTGTAATGTTTTTACAGAATTGAAAATCCACATATTTCAATGTTTTGAACCGGCAACTCTGTAGAGAAATAAAATAATTTAGAAATTTATTAGCTTCAACAAACTTTTAAATATTGCTTAAAGAAATAACAATTTATAAATATTAATGTTCATACCTCAAAATGCTCATCTAGCTGAATGTGGCTTCCAGGCATGTTGAGTGCAATGAGTTTTTGAAGAAAAAAGTTGGATGGGAAGGAAGATAAAGAAAATTTAGGCCAATCAATCAATCTTAACTCATTGGGAAGATATCTAAGGTCTTCGCATATAACATTATGAATGATAAGATATTTGAGATTTTTCATCTTTCTAAGATCCAATTGCACGTTTCTTGGTTGAAGCAAACATACTTTTATGCCTCGAATTTCATCTACTCCCTAATTAAACAAAGCATGAAGTGAATAACATTAGACAAAAGAATTAACAAAAAATAGAATCATTTTTAAAGTTTAAACAAAAACCACAATGATAACCTTAAATTTTCTTAAAATTTAAAAATAAATAATCAAATAAGAAGGAAAAGTAAATCACTATATAAACATTGTGAAAAAGAGGAAATTAAATCAAAATAACTTATACCTTATTTCCAATTAGTACATCAGGAGCATCCTCAAAACACAATATCCTACTACGATTCTCGAGCACTTGTGTTGATTCTTGTCGAACAATTTCCTGACCCATTTGTTGAATCAAGTCATGCATCGATAGTTTGTTATCTCTAGTAACAATTATGAGACACTTATCAATAAGGCTTTTAATATCATAATATGGTTCGTACAAACTCATACTAGTCAAGATATCTATAACAAGATCCATGTGGGATCCTTTAAGGAAACATGCAATATCAAGAAAAATTTCCTGTTGAGTTTGGTCCAAACTATCATAGCTTATTTTGAGTATTTCTTGAATATCTCTGTTAGGAATTCTTTTATATTTTTCTAATGCACTTTTCCATTCACGCTTAGTTCTTCTATACAAATCCACGCCAATTATCTTTAGAGCTAATGGAAGGCCTTTGGCATAATGTACAAATTGGTCAAAAAGTTCTGAATAATCTTCCACAGGTTTGTTTCTTCCAAAGGCATGTAGACAAAAGAGTTCATGAGCTTCATGTTTATTTAATTCCTTAACCTCATAGTACATTACATGACAATCTTTTTCAAGAGTATCTAGGAAGTGTCTATCTCTTGTCGTTATAATGATTCTACTTCCTAAACCAAGCCAATCATACCTTCCAAGTAATTGGTTTATCTCATCCAATTTTTCCACATCATCAAGAACTACGAGAATCCTTTTATAGTGAAGCCTTTCAATTGTCACATTGATTCCTCTAGATATGCTCCCCACCTTCAACTCCCGATACCCTAAGATCTCATCACAAAGTGTCTTTTGTAAATGGATTATACCGTCATTTGTCTTTGATTTTTCTCTAACATTCTCTAGAAAGCTACTTCCATCAAAACAATAATGAGTTTTGTCAAAAATTACTTTTGCAATTGTTGTCTTACCCACTCCAGGAAGGCCATAGATCCCTACAATGCGAACATCATTTGACTTTATATCTAAACATCGATTTATGACGTCACTTACACGAGAATCTATTCCAACTGGATATCTTACAATAGATAATTTCATGCAATTTAATTGAGCTCTTGAGATCTCATTAAAAATTTCTTCAATAAATTCAAATTGTGAGTTGTTGTAGCTGCCAGTTACATAACATCAAATATGTAATGAGTTAGCTATGGTAGATAATAGAAATACTTGAACAAGGAATAAATTCAAGATGTTTGGCTTGTGCACTACAATTGATATATCATATTATATACAACAAAAGTTAGGCCCTAAAAGTTGTGATTACACCATGTGCTACACTATCTTTGTGCCATGTTTCTACAATTTTCAAATTTTTGGTAAATTACATAATTTACTATAATTTGAAGTAACTATAAATTAAATCTTAAATTATAAGAAAATCTAATTTAAACCATAAAAATTTTAAATTGTTTAATTTATGTTGTTAATGAAATTATAAGGCCTCTGGCACACTATATAAAATTTTATGAAACTATAAAATAATCAATAATGTAATTATTGTCACCAAAAACTTCACAATAAAATTAATTTATACAAAATAATATCCAAATTGTATCATACCATATACTATACAATAAAAATGGTGCACTCCTCTTTTTTCTTTTTTCTTTTTCTTCTTTTGGAATTCTTTTTCATTTTTTTTTTCTCTTGTAGGTCATTTGGCGAACTATAAGTAAATTATAACAATTAGCATAGTTGCTCTAAGATAAACTCTATTGCTAAAAATTTAAATAAATGTTAACCAATTAAAATTCGACTGAAAGGAGTTTCATGAATTTTAATAGAAATTTCATTATTTTTTTTTTATATTGTTAATGACCTACCATAAATTTCATTATTTATTTTAAATTATTTTATAATCTATCGTAATTATTTTTCTTTTTATTTATTTATTTATATAAACTTCGTTTTACAGAATGTGCATTCAGCATGTCACTTATAATAAATTTCTACCATTTATTTTATAATTCAATTTTAACAGTATTTTTGAAATACATTCTTTTGTTTAAATATGAATATATGATTCTTGGTTAAACCTCGCAATGTACATGCATAATTCTAGTTGTTAATCAAAGTAAATTACATGAAATTCATGGATGTGATGAAACAAGTTATTAGAGATCCACTTTTGATACTTTGACAAAATTATTATGTAATTTTTGGAAAAATTTCTAAATAATGCAGAAGAAAGTCCTCATTAATTGGTAAGATTATCTTGAAAATATATTATTATGTTTCCGTCATTGATCTTTGTAGCCTAACTAGATTAGTAATAGAACATTTAACTTTCATTATTTGACAAAAAAAGAAAAAGAAAAAGAAGGTTAAAGCCATTAATAAATAAATAGTGAAAACTGTTGTTAATACTAAAATTTAGACCCCATGTGTGGTATGTGCGATCAGAAACCCGAATTAGTTGGACACCTATTGTGGGAATGCCCCCTAGCAAGGAACGTATGGGCTCTTTGCAGTGGAAGAATTCAAAAATGCCCCAATACAGAAGGCGATTTCTTTAAGCTTCTCCAAAGGATGGTGAATAAATTAGAAGTGCATGATGTGGAGAAGTGGGTAGTCATGGCTTGGGCAATCTGGAACGCAAGGAACAAGTATTACTTTGAACAGAGCCAACTCCATCCAAGAGACATACTGAGGGGGGCTAACGGTTTCTTGCAAAAATATCTGAGATTTATGAAGGCACACTAGCAGGACAAAGAGGCCGAGGGTCAATAGTGAAGCTTATAAAGGACCCGACTGCCAGGGGCGGAACCAAAAATTTTGGTTTGTGGGGGCCAAGTTGTGATGCTAATATATTAGTTAAAACAAACATCTACACACACACACACACACACATATATATATAAATTAATTTACTAAGAGAATTTATCATCTTCTAAATTGAGTATATAAAAGTCATGTATTTCTTCTATTAGACATGTACAAAAATTTATCATTTTCTACATAGCTTAATTGTTAAACCTCTTAAATTATATGATTTTAATATAATTTTTCTTTCTTTTAAGAGCACCATTGAAATGACTCAAAATTTAGGGGGGCCAACTTCAATTTTTACATGCTACATTTTTTAAAATGTAAATAATATACATACTATAAATTAATTTTTTAAAATTTTTGGGGGGCCTTGGCCCCCCCACCCTTGTGTGTGGCTCCGCCACTGCCAACTCTATGTATTAATAGTTGAGCACTATTTTTTGATGTTCCTTTTATCCCCTGTTTTCGGATTGTTGAAACAGGGCATATATTTTCCTTGTACGTACAATGTTTACTTAATAAAAGTTTCTACCTATTTTTTACCTCAATATATATATATATATATATATAAAGTCAAAGAGTAGACGTTAAATACGTACTTGTCCTTGTAGGTCAAACCAGATATGCTACCAGCTTCTTTTAGAGCTTCCCTCCACCTTTGAACCTTCTTCATATTATTCTTGAATTTTTCTTCATGTTTTGCTAAAGCTTCTCCAAACTTTCCTTTTTGGTCACGTACGTCTGAGGGATCCACCTTGTAAAAAATTGGTAGCATCATTTTGCCGTTCTTCCTACACTTGAGAATGTTGACAAGTTCATCCAAACACCAAGTGGAAGATGCATAATTTTTAGAGAATACAATTATGGAACTCCTTGAACTTTCAATGGCTTCGAGAAGTTTAGCAGAAATTTCATCTCCCCTCGGGAGCTCATAATCAATGAAAGTGATAATACCCTTCAGATTCAAAAAGCCATTCAAATGGCTTATAAAATCCATGCGAGTATCTTCACCTCTGAAACTTAAGAACACATCATATTTGCATTGATGGGCGGAAGAGGAATTGAAGGCTCCTTTGTTGGTTAGAAAAGCCATTGTGGTTTGAAAGGATGGTTGAGAAGACCTAAAAGGAAGAGGATAAAGAAATGAAAAAATGTGAATAAATTAGAAATGTAAGAGTTGAAGAAAGCAATGTGAATAAGAAATTACAAAGAAAATATATTTCTTGCTGGATTTTTGAGATAGAGTGGGAATTGAAGAGTTGAGAAATGAGGGCTCATTTGATAGCAATGTTTAAATCAAGAGTTCACATTTTAAGAGTTGATAATTGTTGGTAATAGTGTTTAACAATGAGTGTTTGAGTCACATTTCTCAATTTAGAGTGTTTAAACATTGTATTTTGAGAAACCATAAAGGGTTATTTTTAGTTTTCAAGTAACAGTTTTGAGTGATATTATTGTCATTATTTTAAAAACCGTGGGACTTGTATGATGTTGACAATACATAAAAACACTTTTTTTTTTCTTTTTAAAAACTCATATTCATACCAAACTCTCAACTGTGTGTTTTCAGTTTTGTAATCATATTGTAGAAATGTGGTACCAAATCATTTTTACATTATGAGTAAAGTACACTTTTTCACTACACATTTAAGACCACAATCGTCATATCATTTTGAAAACCAATACCTAAATGTTGCTACCAAATGGCTCAGAATGTTACTTAAGGGGATGCCAAAGAAGACTAATGTGGTCTATTATGAGACTGCCAGAGAAGACCGATGTGGTCTATTATGAGACCGAGAGTTAACTTTGGATTGTAAGGGAAGATTGATGTGGTCTATTACGAGACTGAGATTTTGGAGTGTAAGGGAAGACTGATGTGGATGCCAAAGAAGACTGATGTGGTCTATTATAAGACCGAGAGCTATCTTTTGAGTGTAGCTGATGCCACATGAGAAAAGTAGTAAGAAAATTTCTTTGTTGAGTAGGTTCTTGCTTTTGGAAATTTGGATCCCAATAATGTTATTATCATACACTTTAATACACTTTATAAAAATTATTTTATGTAGTAGATTGTGAGTGGTGGAAAAAAAAAAATGATAGATGTATGTGACAGACAACCAATCATAGTCTGTTATATATTATAATTGTAGCAAAGTGTGTAGTACAATTATGAGCATGTTGTGGGTGGGTTTCACAAGACCAATTTATAGCAAAATAATAACAACATATAAACATATTGTGGGCCTAAACTGAAATTGAAAAAAGTGTTGGATGGGTCTGAATGATCCCATTTCCATTATAATATATCTCGATCTGGTATTAATTTTCTTCTAAGGAGTAAGGACAATGACATTCGAATCTATTTCAACCATGCTATGAGTTTTAATTTCTAATCATATTAGATAATAGAATTTTGATACGTGTGTAAATATTTTGAACTTTAATTTTCTGATTAAGTTAGATAATAAAGTTTTAATTATATGTATTTTCAATTTTCTAATAATATTAGATAATAAAGTTTTAATAACTAATAAGAGCTTTTTTTTTTTTTTTAAAAAAAAAAAAAAAAAACTTGTATTAATATAATCTATCAAAAAAGAAAAAAACTTCTATTAATATAGACTTACAAAATTTGATGCGGAATAATAGTTTGAACTTTGGACTTTGGACTGTAGCTGATGCCTCGTGTGGGAGCTAGGTAGGAAGGAAATTTGATATTCCCTTGTTGGATTTGCATACGTGCTCGGTGTGGACCTAGACGCGTTTAGCAAGACTAATATGACAAACAAAAAAACATAAATGATGTGGGCCTAGAATTGGAAAAAGTGTATCCATTTTCATTTTAATCAATCTCCATCTATCAAAAGAAAAAATATATACATATATATATATATATATATTAAATATTAATTAATCAATCAATTATAACTTATGCAATTCTTCCAGGCATGATATATCACCTACATGAGAGTTATTCATCAAAAAGAGAAAGAAAAGAAAAAGCTACATTAGAGTTAAAACACGAATATGTTGTGTGCCTTTAAGAAATCAAACTTCCATTATAAAACTATTTCGATTCATGTTAATGTTAAGAGAGATGCTACGTCTACAATAATTTTACAATATTTTTACAACAAATTACAGGTGATTAGTTGTTATTGGTTCAAATTTGAAACTAACACTAAGATTACTTTTTTGTCCCAATAATAACAACCAGTAACAACCTGCTACTTAAAATTTGTTGTAAAAATGTTGTAGACATATCATTTCTCTAATGTTAATTAACCAATCAATTGTAGCAGATATATTTATTCATGAAGCTATTTATAGTTATTATTATTATTATTATTATTATTATAGTGGACTTGGTAATTGCGAAAACCTTGGAGTCTCTTTCTCCCATTTCATGTCATTTACTTTGCAGACCAAAACACACGTTTGAAAAGAAAATTACATTAAAACTGTTTCAGGGCTAAATTTTCTTTCTTATCTGAATTTTGAGAAGACCAAGTTTAGCTACAAAACAAAGCTAAAAATTGTTACTCAATAAAATAAATATTACTACATATTTTGAAAATATTACTGTTAAATTGCATGATTTTTATGCTCTTAATTTATATGTCAAATATTGTATCAATCGGATACTATTTACTATATAATCTATAAGTTTATATTTTATGTATAGTTTTAAATTACAAAAACTTACAATTTAAATAATTTATTAATGACATTAAAATTTTGCAAATATAGAGAATATAAGAAGAATGAGTCCAAATCTTTTGTCCAACGCTTCCTGCTCCACTATATACTCTACAAATAAAAATATGCCACATGTACATCTAATTTATTAAATGATAAATTTATACATTCTATTATTTCAATTTCCTAAAATAAATAAATAAATAACCCATCATATTTAGGTAATTGAAATAATAAAAGACATAAATTTAGTATTTAATAAATTAGATATATATGTGGCATGTTTTTATTTGTGGTGTATATAGGGGAGCAAAAAGTGTGGGACAGAAGATTTGGACTCAAGAAAAAGATGTAAACCAATAGTAGATTTGTTAAAATTTACCTTCAATAAAAAGATATTAAGTAAGATTACGACTAATTTTGTAACTAAATTTTGTCAATTTTAAAACGATGGCGATGCAACTTTACTTTAGTCATGTGCATGCCAGCTGTTTGATACTTTGATTCTATACATATTTGCTGTTAATTTGTCGCCAATCTGATTTGATCAGCGTAAGAGTTGGTTTTGTGTATACTGTGATGGTGTCAAATCAACGAGTTTGGACAAATGAGGAAAGATCCAAAGAACGCAACATATTTTCAACCGCCCACAAGGGCGGCGCTAGCGATGTTTGACTTGACAAGAAAAAATATGTGAAATATAAAATATTTATTTTGTTTTGACCTATTGGAACACTCTTACCGAAATTTTTTTGAATTACAATTAAAATAACCTCAAATATGATCCTCTTACTAATATTTTGAATTTTTTTTTTTTTTTATAAAAAAAAGAGAGTCCACAACAATTTAATTTCATCTAAAACCTTAAAAAAAAAAATTAGTTACTGAATTTGAAGTGCTTTTAATTTGTTATTTGTTGAGTAGGGATTAAGATTTGAAGTGCTTTTAATTTGTTATTTGTTGAGTAGGGATTAGGGCGTGAGATTGGCTAAGAGTGATTGAATGAAAAGAAAAGCCAATGTTAACATAACAAAAAATTTCTTAGCATCTATTTGGGAACAATTTATCTAATATTTTGCTTAAATTTTAAAATAAGTAAGAAATCACATGAGACCTACAAATAGTAGGAAAATAGATGAAATAATAAGTTGGCTTATAATCAAGACCCAAACACACTTAATACAGTTACAAAGAATAATTGTTGTTAAATTTGAGTTGAATTGTTAAATACAAAAATTGTAAAGAGTTAGAACAAACTAATAGATAGAAGTATTCTGAGCAATGATAATTAAAGTTCACTTAGCAATAATAATTAGTAATTTTATTGTATTTGAAAATAATGGATGATTTTCAAGATTTCATCTTAGTAATAATAATTACTATGTTTATTGTATTATGAAACTATATTCCAAATGAACTAATAATTTATATTTTATTTTCTTGCTAGTACTATGGACAAATCTGTAACAAAGAAACATTGGTAGAACACAAGATTCATTTTCTATCTAAGATTTATCTTTTTATTGACCCTCTTAAGAAAAAATCCTGGAGCTGCCATTAACTGCCCATGACTTGAGTTTAGACAAATTAAAGTTGTGAAGACCTTAAAGCATCGGATGATATTGAATCCATATAAAGAATTTTTTGAGTTTAGATGAAATCATCAGAATTCCACAAACAAAAGTATATAAAAAAACGTAACTTTAGAGACCACAAGAAAAAAGGGCCGTAAGATCACTCAACATTTTTTAACCAAAAAAATTCCGCTTAATATTTTTATCTTAGAGGTAAAATTACGATTCCATGCCTTCTATGTATGATTTTTATTCAATGACTTGACACAGTCATGTTGTATTTTGTGTAAACTTATTCAGAGTTCTGAAATTGCAAATGCATAAGGGCATGCAGTATAAAGATTGAAGATTATAGATCATGATCAGGGTTGACCCTGAACATTTTGGGGCATAAGGCGAAAACTAAAATGGAGCTTTTAAAAAAAAAAAATTATGTTCTAAATTCTTTTGAAGTTTATTATCAAGATTTGTTTTATTGCAAAATCGAATATCATTGTTATCTAGCAATTGTATTGCTTCATTATCTTAAACTCTTTTTGGTTAATTTCTTGCTCATTTGTGACATTTTCATCTAATTTTGTGTTGTATTTTGTTTATTACTAATAACAAATTTATCCACTGATCATTTTTTAGACTCAAATTTTTTTTTTTTTTAAGTTTTTCATATCCAGATACATATTTTGTAGTAAACATTTCTAATCAAACAATACATTTATAAAGACTAAATAAAAAATTATTTTCAAGTATAGAGTAATAGAACCTGATGTATGTAAAAAGTATTATTGTAGTTTCACCGAACAATGACACTTGCATAAAATAAAGACTTACTCGTTATATTTATATTACCTATAACTAAAATATACATATATAAAAACGCAAGATTAAAAAAAAAAAAAAAAAAAAAACAACAACAACAACAACAACAAAGCAAAAACATACCCTATTACGGAAGTATCACCTATAACCGAATAATAATAATAAAATTAAATAAATAAAAAAACAAACGCAAGCTTTATAATAAAAAAAACTACTTCAAGTCTTCAAGGCCCAGCGGCCAGCCAAAATAGAATCTTGATGTAGGCCCAGCGGCCACCGAAACAGAACAAAAGGAAAGAGAAAAAAAAAAGTCAAAAACGCATCTGCATAATCAAAAGAAAGAGAACAAAACTATACCTCAGTTCAGATCAGAGTCTTCAGATGTGATTGGATGATTATTGATTTAGATCAGAGGAAGCCAGTAGAGAGAATGAATGAGAGACGCTGGGAGCAAGAGCTGAGACTTGAGAGAAAGAGGCAGAGAGCAGGAATGAGAAATAGAAACGGTAATAATTTTAGGGAGTTGATTTTTTATTTATTTTATTTATTTATTTATTTTCTTTTATGTTGATATATATTTTTTTTTGTTTTGATTTGTGATTGTTTTGTGGTTAATTTCTTTGACCGGATTTTGTAGTATCTTGTTAAATTTTGGTTTATCTACAAAATTAATAATGTTATTTTTGGAACAATTAATTTTATTTAGATCAAATAATTTTTTGTAGTATCAATGTTTAACAAGATATACAAAAATTTTTGTTCTTTAGTTACAAGATGTGCCTAATTTTTTTAAATTCATCTGAAACTAATTTTTTTTCCTACCTACTCCTACTTGTTCAAAATTTTGGGCCCCCTTCCGCTTAGGCCGGCCCTGATCATGATTATGTAGTTGGAAAAAAACAAGAATGCTTGCCTGTATTCACTCTTTCATCGGAAACCTCTGTAGAAAGTCCAACTAAGTACAAAAGTCCTACTATAATAATAATCTTCCAACGCCACAAAGAAAAATGGACTAAATATTTAAGACTAAGGGTCTGTTTGGTTCCCGTAAAATATTTTTCGGAAAATACTTATTTTCTGGAAATGCTATTGTAGGGACTCAGTTTGGATTGACCCTGAGTGCGAATGTGTTTTCAGCCCAATCAAACCCAAACAATAAATTTATAGAGAGTGGGTTAAAGGTTTAGATGCTGGCCGTCGTTCATCAAGCATGAACCTTCTTTATAAAAAATATTTAGAGTTTCTTTATAAATGGGGGATGCTCCTCGGCCTGTGGCCGAGGAGACCCTTTCCTTTTCTCTCTTTTTTCCCCCCGCCCTCGTTTTACTGTACTTGCTTTTCTTATATAATCTTCATCTTCCTATCTCCTTATTCCATTTGTTGATCATCCATTTGTCTTTCTTCTGGCCGTCCGTCCCATCAGAGGCCTTATCAGTACTCAAGTGGTTCACTCTGATCAACGTTGTCCTGCCAAGGGGTTATATCCCCATTAATGCGGCCAGGGGGGTTAGGTGAATGCATTAAATGCGAGGGTGACAGCTTACTTTGGGTCTGGTCTTTCCCAAAANCGTGATCCCGATAGTCGCTTTCGTAGAGGGAGGGATGAGAATCCCTATGAGGCCAGTGACTCTCAATTACCTTAGGCATTTCCGCCTGGCTCCTACTCAGTGTGCCGTGAATGTATTTAGGATATTAGGGTGTGTAGATACCCTGAATGAGAAAATGGGGCTGAGACTGACTCACCACGATGTGAACTGGTGCTACAACCTTCATCACCTGAGGGGTAAGACGTACTATATGAAGACAAGGGACGATAGGGTTCGTCTCATCCAGTGTCTTCCTAATTCCAATAAGGGGTTGACATAGGATTTTCTCATAGTGTCGGGGGAGTGGCACAACGGTTTTCATTGCCCAACAGTAGAGGGGGAGCCAGGTAGGGCATCTGAAGTAAAAGACAATTTAGGTTTCAGTATTTTCAAGTTTTATAATTGCATATCCGATTTGGTTGATTAACCATAGCAGTTTCACTTTTCTTTTCGCAGATCCGCACGCCTTTGCACGTCATTTCCACCTGGTTAACAAAGCGGATTTGGAAACCGTTCTTAGGTCGGACCTTTTCCTGAACGAAACTGATAACCAGGTCAGAGCTGCTCATCAAATCCTTGGATGCGACCCAGCTCAGAAATCATTCCCAGTCCCGAAGCACGTAATTAGAGCTCGTGACCCTCGGCTTACACAGATTACCGTGGTGGAGGACGGTTTTACATTTACTGAGGGGTCCTATATACCTGAAGGCATTCCGCTAGCAGGTCCCTCCTCATCCCAGCAAGTAACGGTGGCCGAGGAAGAACTATCTAAGAAGGCAAGGGAGGTGGTTGAACTGAGTTCTTCTGAGGACGAATATAGCATGTTCAACCTAGCTGATCAGTCCGAGGATCCCTCTGGTGATCTAGGAGACCCTCATTTGTCCGAAGCCGATCTCCGGTCCCTCAGAATTGGTACTCCGACTGAGATGGGTTTAAAAAGACAGCCCCAAACCAATCTTCTTGACCTGCTCGAAGGCGGTTCCAAGAAGGGTGTACCAGAAGAGTCGCAGCCCCAGCCCCCAGCACCTCTGCCCCAGATTTTAACTGTGCAAACCAGGTCGTCCTCTACCCCCACAGTATCAGACCCTCAGACCGAGTCTCATGACCCGAAAAGGAAGAGACTTTCCAAGGGTAAGGAGCCAATGGATAGGACCAAATCCCATTCCCCGCCCGAGGAGGGTAGGTTTCGCAGGCCTTCGAAGCAACTGAAACTCGGTGATCAACGGAAGGGTAAGAAGGCCACCCAGCAGTCCGAGGCTCAAGCCTGGCTGCCCGCTGCCATGCTCCATGATTAGCCCCTGATGGATAACGCGTCGATGCGGGAATCTCAAGGAGCCGAGAGGGCTCTCATAGCCGAGGCCCTGGAGAAATCTCTTCTTCTTCCCACTGACATGGCCGAGCTAAGAAATATGAGTGGGTTAGAGGTTGTCCTCGACCTTAAGAAGTATCTAGGCATGGTGGGTCCTTTGGCACCTATTTACTTTATTCAAAGTTTGTCGCTTAGTACCTTCCTTTCTCTTTACGGAGTTACTTATTTTTATTGGCAGGCTATCCAGGCCCTTTTCAGGTTAGGCGAGGAGGTCGATGACCATAGCAATGCCTTAGCGCAAGAGCGTGACAAGTTCTTGGAGGTTGCCAATACCCTCAAGAGATCTGAGCTAGGTTAAATGCTTGCAGTCAGACTTCGATCTTTTCAGCTTGCCGCACATCTCCAGAAGTGGAAACACCCATGCAGATTCATTGGCTACGCTTGCTACCTCCTCGACAGCTATACCCTCATTTCAGACAATGGACTCTAATTCGACAGCAAAGCCTTTAAAAGATACTATTGCGAACTGTAGATCACAAACAGGTACTCAACTCTAGCTTATCCTCAGGGAAATAGACAGGTAGAAGCTGTCAACAAGGTCATAGTCAATGGGCTTAAGAAGAGACTGGACGACGCCAAGGGAAGATGGGTAGAAGAGCTACCACACATTTTATGGAGTTACTGAAGTACGCCGTAGCGATCAACAGTGGAGACACCTTTTGCTGTGACCTATGGTGCCGAGGCTATTATCCCTCTAGAGGCAAACTTCCCAACGCTGAGGACAAGCTCCTTCACTCCAAGCAGTAATGATGAACTACTAAGGAAGAACCTAGACATGATCGATGAGTGAAGAGAAAAGGCAATGATCTAGTTGGCCTATTACCACCAAAAGCTCAAGCAAGGGTATGATTTCAATGTGAAGCTAAGACCGCTAGCCTTAAGGGACTTAGTGTTGAGGAAAGTTATGGGTGCGGCTAAGAACCCATCCTGGGGAAAGCTGGGGCCCAATTGGGAATAACCATACCAAATTTCTTCAGTAGCAGGGATATGTGCATACTACTTGGAAAACTTAGAAGAAAAAGCTGTACCACGTCTATGGAATGTAAATAACCTGAGAAAGTATTATTATTAATAAAAGCACTTTCTCTAATTTGACTTTTAAAGTCTATCATGATTACAGGTCTTGTACTTTGGCAACCGTCTAAGTACTAGACAGAACCAAGGTCTTGCATGGTCCTTAGACTTAAGCCTATGGGGAAACTAGCTACTTCAAGAAGAATCTAAGTGTTAGATAGAACCAAGGTCTTGCATGGTCCTCGGACTCAAGCTTATTGGGGAAACTAGTTACTTTAAGAAAATCTAGGTACTAGACAGAACCAAGGTTTTGCATGGTCCTCGGACTCAAACTTACGTGGAAAGTAGTTACTTCAAGAAAAATCTAAGTACTATACAGAACCAAGACCTTGCATGTTCCTCAGACTCAAGCCTATGGGGAAACTAACTACATTAAAAAAAAAAAAAAAAAAAGGGGAGTCTGGCTCCTCGGACCACCTCCCTTGTGGAAGAGATGATGACTGCTGTCTCCGACCTAGCCGTGGCCAGGAAGCAAGTTGAGGATCAAACTAATCGCTTGCAAGACGTTGAGGGTCATTACAGACTGCCAAAGAGAACATTACTTATATGAAGGGAAAGTTGACCGTGGCAATCCATGAGAAGGTGTTGCCGAGTATGCCAGGGACGAGTCTGTGAGAGCCAAAGACGAGGCGGTATTTGCAAAAATAGACGTGAGCGCTCTGTAGAACAAGCAGAGGAGAATGCTTTCGCAGATGGGGTGGCTAAGACTGAAGCCACCCTTCGGGCTCAAGTTCCTGCAGTGTGCAGGCATTACTGTTCTCAGACCTGGCATGAAGCCCTCAACCAAGCAGGGGTTGATGTCTCATCTGATCTTAGGAGGGAGGACAGGGTATATTACCCTATTGCCATTTGCGAGGTTGCACCTGCTGCTCCGAGGAGGGGTTTTCATTACCATCAGTTGAGAGTCACGATAAGACGCCGAGGATACACCGTTAACTGACCAACCATCCGAGAGGTTGAGCCCAGAGAGCGTTGGGGGAAGTTATAACCGAGGGTCAGGAAATACCACAAGACGTGGCAAGTCCTCCGGCGGACCTTTCGAGACCAAGCCCTTAGGCCTTGGCCAAAGCTTTTGATTTACTTATTGACTTAATTTGCCTACTGAGTTGAGGAGACTAGTATACGACATAGGATAACTTTTGTTTATTTTCTCTTTTATCTTCTCTTTTATCTCATTTTGTTTCTTGCCTCAGTGGCGTTGTAAGGAGTTGTATACTTTCTGTTTGAACTGAATACTTAATACTTCGCTTCCAACTAATGATATTTTCTTTTGTTTGCTTTACTATTGTATTCTGCTTAATATTCGTATTCTATTCTAGAGTTAGCCTCATGAAACCATCTGTTATCCTTCAAATATAAATCTAAAGATCGTATTATAGCTTGACTCTAAGTAACGCTTTGGTTTTTCTCCAGATAGTTATTTTCTCCATGGGTTCTAGTCCGAGGACCATGCAATACCCTGGTTATGCCCAGTACTTCTATTTTTCTATAAGTATTTAGTTGTCCACAGGCTTCGGTCGAGGACCATGCAATACCTTGGTTATGTCTAGTACTTTATTTTTCTATAAGTATCTAGTTTTCCATAGGCTTGGGTCCGAGGACCAGATACCCCTTGTTATTCTAGTACTTCTTTTTTTATAAGTAGTCTAGTTTCCCCATAGGCTTGAGTCTGAGGAACATGCAAGGTCTTGGTTCTGTATAGTACTTAGATTTTTTTAAGTAACTACTTTCCACGTAAGTTTGAGTCCGAGGACCATGCAAACCTTGGTTCTGTCTAGTACTCTAGATTTTCTTAAAGTAACTAGTTTCCCCAATAAGCTTGAGTCGAGGACCATGCAAGACCTTGGTTCTATCTAACACTTAGATTCTTCTTGAAGTAGCTAGTTTCCCCATAGGCTTAGTCTAGGACCATGCAAGACCTTGGTTCTGTCTACACTTTATTTTCTTAAGTATTAGTTTCCCATAGGCTTGAGTCGAGGACCATGCAATACCTTGGTTCTGTCTAGTACATATAATGGTTGTTCTTGATATACTCACTAAATTGAGTCCGAGGACCATGCAATACCTTGGTTCTGTCTACACCTATGATTTTCTGTAAGTAACTAGTTTCCCATAAGCTTTGGGTCCGAGGACCATGCAATGACCTTGGTTCTTCTAACACTTATGATTTTCCTGTGAATATCTAGTTTCCCCATAGGCTTTGAGTCTAGGACCATGCAAGACCTTGGTTCTGTCTAGTACCCAGGTATAATGGTGTGTATAGTTTTACCATAGGCTTGGGTCCGAGGACCATGCAATACTTGGTTCTGTCTACCACTTCTATTTTTCTGTAAGCAGAGGTTTGTCCTCAGACCGCTTTATGGAGATGATTCTTTTTAGGTCAGATTATGATCTTTACACGTGGCATTGATCTCGCCTCCAGCTCGAGGCCCCATCTTTTTCATTTATGAAGCGCCCTTTGTCTGTTCGTGTTCCGCGCTGGACGCTTCGATGCGCGAAACGCGCCTTCATTAATGTCCTCGTGAATTAACACGAGTCCAAAGGTCTACGGCCTCCTTGGAAATTGGCAGCTTCATTATTAGCCCAGCTGATAATTCTCTTTTCGATCTGCATGAATTAATTCTCACCAACCCCATCCCCTATATAAAGTGAGGAGATGGTTTCCCCACAATCCATGGACCTCTCAACACAAACAGAAAAACACATTCTTCCAGCTCCCCAAGCCTTTTAACAACCCGCCGGAATTGTTACCGGAATTGACAAAACCGGTATGGCCGCAATCCCCACTGGGCTTTCGGTACGGCAGAGTCTAGGCGCAACCCCGATGGCGCCCTACAAGGTGTCCCAGAGGGATGTTGTTAGAGTACCTTACGTCTTTCCTCGGAGCGTACCCCCGACGAAGAAGACGTGCGAATTCACCTCATGGGCGGTGCTCGAGTGTTGCCGTCTCCAACGGCCAACACTCGTGAGGATTGGAGAGAATCAAGGGAACATCATGGGGGAAGGTATCCCGGAGCCCCTGCATCTGCTCCTCTCTTTGTTCCAGCTCTGCCTGCTGAGAAGGGAGTTGTCAGTGGCCTGGAAACATGATGGCCCTCCCCCTTCTCTGCCTTTTGTGTCAAGCTCTCCATTCTCTTTATACCAATAAAGGGTTGGCTTGACACTTCCCACCGGCTAGTTATTTAGGGCGGCTCCACCTGGCCTCTGATTGTAGAAATAGCTGGGGGATTAGCTTGTAAATTTGTGTGTGAAACACACCTGCCTGAGCTTCTGATTGTAATCGGTACTGTTTCTATTTATGAAATATAATATCAAGATTTTTTTTTTTGCTGTCGAATCTTTTTTTTTTCGCCAACCTACTGTAAAACGACCACTTAGAACAATTGCCTGGTGCGCCGGCCAGCACCTTAATCCTTCCCACAGACGGCGCCAATTGTAGGGACTCAGTTTGGATTGACCTGAGAGCGAATGGGTTTTCAGCCCAATCAAGCCCAAACAATAAATTTATAGAGAGTGGGTTAAAGGTTTAGATGCTGGCCATCGTTCATCAAGCATGAACCTTCTTTATAAAAAATATTTAGAGTTTCTTTATAAATGGGGGGATGCTCCTTGGCCTGTGGCCGAGGAGACCCTTTCCTTTCTCTCTTTTTCCCCTCTTTTACTTTACTTGCTTTTCTTATATAATCTTCATCTTCCTATCTCCTTATTCTATCTGTTGATCATCCATTGGCCTTTCTTCTGGCCGTCCGTCCTATCAGAAGCCTTATCAGTACTCAAGTGGTTCACTCTGATCAACGTTGTCCTGCCAAGGGGTTATATTCCCATTAATGCGGCCAGGGGGGTTAGTGAATGCATTAAATGCGAGGGTGACAGCTTACTTTGGGCCTAGTCTTTCCCAAAAATCATCCTTGTTAGGTCGAGGATGAGGAGGTCCTCGGCGTGGATTGGAAAAGAGGCTTTCCCTAATTTAGCATTGAATAGTCTGTGTTCCTCGGCATGGGCCTTGGGCTTGCTACACGATGGGCCGAGGCTATCAGGCCCACGGGCCCCACAGCTATTTTTCGGAAAAGGAAAATATTTTTAAGTGTTTGGTTGTATTATGAAAATTGTTTTGGAAAATATTTTCATGTGTTTGGTTCTATTAGGAAAATGTTTTCCTACCATTTTTTCACAATTTCCGGCAACAAATTCCGGCAACAACAACAACACAACAACAACAACAACCACAACAGCAAATTCCAGCAACAATAACACCACAACAACAACAACAACAACAACAATCAGTTCATCAAAAAAAAAAAAAAAANGTCCTCATTAGATAAGGATGTAAACCAACACAAGCCCATGAGCATAATTTAAAGTAGTTTAGCTATGACAACCAAATTCATGAGGTATAGGATTCATATTACAAGGTTATTGCCTTTTATAGTCTATTCAGCAAAAGTAAGTCATAGTATTAAGGTGGCCCAATTATTAATCAGAGTCTAAGTGAAAATTATCATTATGGATTTTACCTTTTTTGGCTGCTATTTCAAAATGGAAAGCAAGTCACACTATTGAGATTGTTTGGCTAATAAGCAAAGCGCAAGTTATACAAGCAGCAGAACCCATTGTAATACAATAAACACATAATGTAAAAAAGAAATCTCGTATATTCCATCTGAAGGTCACATTACAATGAAAAAAAAAAAAATACAACTAAAGCTAGCCAAGGAGCCTATTTCTTCAGCCTCATTTTGATCCCTTCCTTGGGGAGCTGAGCAAAAAGGGTTCAGGATCCTTGGAGCCCTCAGTTGGGGAACCACTTGCGAAGGATCAACTTGAAGAGGTGCCTCTTCGACATTAGGGCTTGGGCACCAAATGAGGACTTTGTAGCATCCTGGGGTGCCTTCTTGTTTGGACCTTTGTCTGTTTCGGTCATCCTAGCAAGCTCAACTTCCTTGGCAGGGTCATCAGAAGTGGCAATGGCCAGGGCAGCTTCGTTTGGAGTAGTATCAACTTCCTCAAGAACCACCTCAGCCTCGGAGCTAGAGGGAGCAGCCTCACGAATGGCAGGAGGGTAGTATATATGCTCCACCTTCCAGAGTCAGATGAAGCCTCAACTCCAGCTTGTTTGAGGGCCTCATTCCAAGTCTGGGAACAATAGAGCCTGCATACCTCAGGCACTTGAGACTTGGGAAGGGCCTAGGTCTCAGCCACTCTCAAGTCATAAGCCGCCTTCTCGGCCTTCTCCTTAGAGCCTCGGCCTCTATCCTGGTGAATTCAGCCACCTCTTTAGCCCTCAAGGCCTCGTCCCTGGCCCACTCTGCAACATTCTTAGCCCCCTCCGCCTCGGCCATCTTCTTCTTCAGCTCAACGATTTGCTCTTTAGCGATCTTCAGCTGATCCTCTGCATCGAGCAAACGCTTCGTCTGGTCTTGGGCCTACTTTTAAGCATTAGCAAGGCTTGACTGAGCGCTGTCTCGGGCCTTTATCATCTCATTCAACTCCTCCCTTGCTTTGAGAGATCAGCCTCAAAGGTTTTAAGAGTCCAAGTAGCGTCCAACACCTGTCGCGCTTGAGGTCAAAGGCCTTGCTCTAGTTGTTGGCCACCTCTTCCAACCTAAAAGTGGCCTAGACAGCCTGCCAATTGAAACAAGCATACAGTAAGTTGGGAACTAAAGAGCAAAATTCAATGAAGTCTTAAGTGTTGAATGTCTTACCATGCCCAAGTACCTCTTCAGGTTGAAGGAGACCTCTTGCCTTCTCAAGTTCTCCAATTCAGCCATGTTAGTGGGGAGTAGCAGAGTCCTCTCCAACACATTGGCCACGAATGTGCCTTCACCCTCTCTGAAGTCCCTAAGGAAGCATTGTCCATCAAAGGCTCCCTGTGGATCATTGGGCGGGGAGCCAGGCCTGGGGCTCGGCCTGTAAGGCCACTTCCTTTCTTTGGCCCTGGTGCCCAGTATTTTGTTGCTTGAAGGCTCGCCGAGCTTCGTCCTCCTCCTGGAGGATCGAGATCTGTCTGCTCCCATGGATGTTTGCCTTTGTCCCTTCTTATTTTTGGGATCAGGGGCTCAGACCCTTGGGGCAGACTTGGCTGAAGTGGAGGAGGTGGAAAGCCTGGACTGGGTGGAAGATGACCTGGTCTGAATAGGCAGAGACTTGGGGTGAGGAGGAGGCCTTGGATTGGACTTCCCTAGCGCGTCCCTCCCCGGCTGACCCTCAATCAGGTCAAGCAAGCTGGTCTGGAGTGTTCTTGAAACTCAGGGAGGCAAACTTAGTGGGGGGTAATCGATCTCAGGGAATGGTCAAATCCCAATAACAACTCAATCAGACACCCAGTTCCTCTTCCTCTTCTTCGGGTCGTTGTTCTTGAAAAAGGCTCTTGCAAACGGAACGCCTTCAGTTCATCAAAAAAAAAAAAAAAACAATAGTAACACAAAACCCACAGAAAATCCACCATCCACACCACCGCAACGAAAAAAAAAAAATAAAAATAAAGGAGGACGACGAGATCGAGAGGGCGGCGCGATCAAGACGATGATGAGATCGAAGATGATGATCTGACCCAGAGGAGGACGGCGCAATCTCGGCGCGATCTCGCAGGCATGAACTTGGTGCCGTGATCGCGATCTTGGAGCGATCGAGAGGGCGGCGCGATCTTGGCGCAATCAGTGACGAAGGAGGCGACGAGATCGGAGACGAAGGAGGCAACGGGATCAAGGACGAAGGAGGCGACGGCGACGAGGATGGCGATCTGACCGGCGAGGACGTGCTTCAGGTGGAGTGTGCTTGGGCTCTCTCTCACTCTCTCTCTTCGGGTGTATTTTCCGGAAATGCTTTGAAGGTAAAATAAGAGTGTAAATTGGTTTCCGCCTGGGGAGGTGTATTTTACAGTCAAAGGTGAAATTATTTTCAGTTGACCGAATTTTCCTAATCAGCCAAACACCCAAATTTTACGAAAATGGTTTTCCAGAAGTAGTTTGAAGTCAAAACAAACACAGCCTAAATATTTCAACAATCTCAGTACCCACTCTCTTTTATACTACTTGAGTTACCTTTTGTTCATTATCAAGAAGCCATAACCACAATAATAAGGGAGAAAATATTTTAATAGCCAGAGATGTGGGTCTCAAAGGTCTATCTTGGAAGGTGGTCGGCGAGGTAACAGAGATGCGGTGTTGTAGTGATGAACGTGAAGGTGGACACAGGCTGAGATTGGGTTTCAAGTTACAACTTTAAACCTTTATTTCACAAGTGACGGGATTGTTTGAGTCATGGGAGAAGTGAGATCCTGTTGGGTTTAACAACTCTGCTTGCTTGGTCAGCGCTGAGAGGGTTTTTAAATTAGTTTTTTAAGTATTTCTATTAGCAAGTGTGACAACAATGTGAAATGCTTGCTACATAGTCATTTTTTGGTTAATAACTTAATAGAATGGACCAAATTTACTATAAATTAAAAATAATAGGGATTAAATTAACTACTATTAAAATATGTGGACCAAATTAACTTCATTTTTCTTCTCAACTAAACAAATAAGTTTCCATCTCTCTACTTTCCATCCTTCCAATCAAACAAAAATAGAACATTAAATCTTTTTTATCTTTCCACTTTTTTATTCTTTCCACATTTTCTATTTTCGCATTTTTTTTCACTCCTCTAACCAAACGGATCCCTAGTCTTTAAAATGCAAGGGAAAAGCTAGTCAACACACCTAGCTTTCATAAGTCTTTATAATTATAATTAGGAATAATTACACTAAACTCACTTGTGGTTTGGGCGAAAATCATTTTGCCTACCCGTGGTTTGAAAAGTATCACTCAACCCACCTAAGGCATGTTCCGTTTATTTTCCGTAACCCACCTCTGTTAAAATTAGGGATAAATAGGTATTTTTGCTCAAATTTTATATCTCTCTCCTTTCAAAACAAAAAATAGAAAAAAAATGTAAGAGAAACATGATCAAAAAGTGGTATTTCTCTCTCTCTCCATTCACACAAATTTTGAACATGAAGAACATACCCCAAAAACCACAGAACATGAAAAACCCACCAAAGCCATCACAACCACTACCACTGAAACACCACATAATCGGGGGGGAAAAAAAAACCCACAACACTGGCCACCACCACTGAACCACAACAACCCATAAATCACTAGCCACCACCACTACAGTATTAACACATCACAAACCTAAAAATTTCAACAAAATTTCCAACCCACAGAACCACAAACAACCACCAAGATCCACACCTATTGCCATTGCCAAACTCATTGCCAAATCACCAGCCACCACTGCCAATCAAACACCATGACCCAAGACCAGTCTTCAAAACCCAGAAACATCAATCAAACCCAAGACCCACAATCCACACGATATAACCATTGATCAAACCAAGAAACCACAGAAACATCAATCTAAACCTAAGACCCACATGATATAAACCCAGAAACGACCAATCTTAAAGCCATCGCTGTTAGTCTTCTAGCCTTTGCCGTCGCCTTCTTCATCACTTTCGCTTCCTCCTCTCCTCCACCTCTTCCTCCTCTTCCACTTCCATTTCCTCTTCAACATTTCCTTCTTCATCGCTTGACTTCACGTTATACACTTGCGCGATATCCGCGTCCTTATCGCCGACATCGCCGTTGTTCTCCTCATCCTCCACCATGAACTGGCGGCCACGGTTCGCCATGAAAGGTCTGGCAGCCTCGGCCACATCTCATCGTCGTCCTCCAAATCAAACACTATGTCCTCCTTCGGGTTTTGCTTGGACGAGTCGTAAGCGAAGGATTCGATCGTCGAAGGGTTGGGGTTCGTGGTGGTGTTGAGGGTGCAAGAGGGCTTGAAGGAGTGGTTATGGTTCTCCCACTTGTCGTTGAAGATTTCCTCGAACACTCACTTCATTTTTTTTCCTTCGTCAAGATTAAAACGGTGCGTTTGGGGGGGGGGGGGGTTTGGTTTAGGTAAGTGAAGGTAGACTTCAGAGAGTTGGAAAAGAGAGAGGGACTAGAACGAACCTGGGAGGATGTACTTTGAAACTGGAAGTAAAGAGACGAAGCGCCATTTGTGCTTTCTTTTTTTACTCTTTTTTTTTGGTTGGGCGAAACTACAAGGACGTGAGGGTTGTATCCTGATTCTGTATCCGGATACAGAATCAGGATAAAATGGCCTGTAGTTTTCAAGGGTTGGTCCAAGTGACAATTTTTTTCGGTATGTTCTTCATGATTTGGGTTTTATTTTTTGGGTACGTTCTTCTTGTTCTTCGTGTCCAAAATTTGTTTGAATGGAGAGAGAGACAATTACCACTTTTTGATCTTGTTTCTCTTGCATTTTTGCTCTATTTTTTTGTTTTGAGAGGAGAGAGACATAAAATTTGAACAAAAATACTTATTTACCCCTGATTTTAACAAAGGTGGGTTACGGAAAACAAACGGAACATACTATAGGTGGGTTAAGTAATACTTTTCAAACCACAGGTAAGTAAAGTGATTTTCACCCAAACCACAAGTGGATTTAGTGTAATTATCTCTTATAATTATTGTAAAAGACAATTAGGGCACACCTAGCTTACCTAAGTCTTTATAAGTATAATTATTGTAATTGACAATCAGGGTACATTATTGACTAGCTTTTCTCCCACGTCTCAAACTTTTGAAAGCTAGGTTGGGTTGATTAGCTAAGCTGCACAGTAACGGCTAACCTCTACTACACAATTGTAAATTTGTACCTGTAGGAGGCAAAAATTTGTCAAGCCAATTACAAAATGCCACATCAAAATTTAGTGGCAAATTCTAAATTAATGTCATTAAATTAATTAAATTACATGATGACATATGTCACCCAAATTGATATTACATCGACATATTGAAATTTGCCACATGTCATTGGGCCCAAAAGATAAAGATAAATTTCCTATACAAAATTTAGGGATAATTATCTTTATTAAAATAAATAAATAAGATAAAGATAAAATTTTCTATTAAAAATTGATAGATAATTATCTTTATTAAAATAAATTAAATAGGGATAATTATTTATCTTTATTGATTATTATCTTTATCAAAATATGATATTTATCAAAATAGATAAATAGAGATAATTATCTCTAAGAAACATTTGGGCCAATAAAAAATCTACTACATACTTTCAAGTATATCAATACAAAGTGGAGCTTACTCTGAAATCACTATAAATAAAGGACATCCCCTCTCATTTTGAAAGAGGAAGTTTTCAAGAGGCCTAAGCTCTAGAGAAATTCTGCCTCAAGCATCTTTGAAGAACTTGAAGAACATTCAAACGGCTTGAAGAACAATAAATCTCTAATAAGCTCAAAGTTAGAGATTTGTTGTGAAGATCATTAAATCCTTCTTCCAATCAAAGTCAAGGAGATCTCTTGTTCGAGTTCTTTGAAGTTCTATTGGAATCAAGCTAAAAAGCCTCCATAAACTCCAACAAACCCAAATCTTTGAAGCTCAACAGATCAAGCCTCTAAAGCCCCGAAGAACTTCAATCTACGAGCCTTCACATTCAAAAACTTGAAGAACAATAAATCTCTAATAAGCTCAAAGCTAAAGATTTGTTGTGAAGACTGTTCAATCCTTCTTCCAACCAAAGTCAAGAAGATTCCTTGTTCGAGTCAAGTTCAATGAAGATGGAATCAGAGGGCATTTTTTTGTAAAAGAATTGACATAGAGATTGTACTCATTATACATCAATACAAATTTATATTTGTAAACCATATTTCTTTCTAATTGTTTAATTTTCTGCAATTGAGAAGAATTTGTGTTTACAAATTTTTGGCACGCCCAATGGGACAATCTCTACCTCTCATCTCTTCTTCATCAATTTGTCACATCTTTGAAGCCATATGGCTTCAAAGAAGACTCAAATCGACAACTCTCTTTTTGGAACAAGTGAAGTTGATCCTACACTTGATTCAAACTCTGATATTCCCTAAACTGGACCCATGACAAGGGGAAGGATAAAAGCCCCTGCACAAGCCTATGCTCAAACAACACCCATACCTTAATCCTCGTCTGTTTTCAACACTTCTGAAACCGAGAAGTCACAACCTAAGGTAATTGTAAAGAGAGAGCTTACTGGTCGTAGGTTTCCAAGAAGAAGCCAAACAGTTTTAGGCTCCAAAGAGGAAGTCGAATCGATGGCCACGAGTATAAAAGCCTAACGATTTTTCCTGTGTTTGTGTTCAAACTATTGTGATGTAGTCTAGTCTAGTCTAGTCTAGTCTAGTGGATTCATGTGAGAAGAGTTTCCTAGCTAGCTTCTTATCTTTTTGTACTCTAAATCGGAGCTTCAATCTTCTTGATGTTTTAAAAGAAAGAAAGAAAGAAAGGAAGATGAAGTTTAGATCTCCCTACGGTGTTGTTTTTGCAAATTGAAACAATTATCTAAGCCAAAAACGTCATGGTTTCTTCGTTACAAGACTTCTTTTTAAGTTATGCACGTAACATGCAAATGACTCTGAATATGCTACCGTTTTATTTTTACTTATTTATATATATTTTTTATTTATTTAAAAAAGCCTGATAAGTCCCTAGCTAAAACTCTCTTTTTGAAATATAAAATACGTAAAACTTATATATACCTACTGAAGAGGACTCAATAAAGTGATAAACTGTTTGGAAAAGTGTTTGTATAGTTTTTATTTTTTAATGCTAAAATATCGCATGCAATTCTTATAAAGGTGTTCGGAGTTCCTAGCTATACAGATTACAGACTATTTGGTTAGCATGCGATAGCATAAACTGTTTAGGAGAAGTGTTTGTATGTATAGTTTTTAATGCTAAAAGATCACGTGCAATTCTTATCGCATGCTACACACTAATTGGCTAGCATGCTATAGCAAAAACGGCCATGGGGCATATTAATGGGGATTTTAAGTCCAATGGCAGCATTCTCCGGCGTGAAGGGTACCTTCTGCGAGCTCTGGCAGTGAAGAGCTTGACGAGGTCGTCGGTGGACATTTCGAGAAGAGCATCCAAGTCGACGCCTCTGTAGCTGAACTTCTTGAACGTCCTCTTCTTTGGGGGCTGCCCAGCCACCGCCACATCAGCTTCCACATCCGCCTGAAAAACAAAACCCCATTAATCAAAAACAAGCACAGACTAACATACAGAGAGGAGGAGAAGGCGTACTCACCATGATTTCGATTGATTAGATGAGATGAGAAATGCGGCAATTCAGAGAAACCCTTGTTCGCTGCTGCTGCTTGCTCTGGCTAATGTGAGAGACCAGGTACGGGGAGTTGGGTATTTAATACTGGGCCATGGGGTTTGATGGGCCGGATCGGTCAGGCCATCCATTAGGGTTCTGTGTTGTGGGGTTGTGCCAATAATTGGGATTTTTTTTTTTTTTTTTTTTTTTTTTTNGAAACCGAAAACCCCATTGATCAAAATCAAGCACAGACTAACATACAGAGAGAGAGAGAGAGAGAGAGAGGTGGAGGCGTACTCACCATGATTTCGATTGATTAGATGAGATGAGATGAGAAATGCGGCGATTCAGAGAAACCCTAGTTCGCTGCTGCTGCTTGCTCTGGCTAATGTGAGAGACCAGGTACGGGGAGTTGGGTATTTAATACTGGGCCATGGGGTTTGATGGGCCGGATCGGTCAGGCCATCCATTAGGGTTCTGTGTTGTGGGGTTGTGCCAATAATTAGGATTTTTTTTTTTTTTTTTTTTTTTTTTGAGAAGAAGCCAATTAGGATTTAATCATCACATAGTGGATTGAATGAAGACAGTTTCAAGCTGATTTGGACTTATAAACTTTTTTCTTAGAATTGTAAACGAGTATTAGGACAAAGCTTAGTTTCAGTTTCAACCACCAAAAAATTTACTATTATTAAAAATTTTATTTAGAAATAGATTTTAATATATATATATATATATTTTAAATGACTACAAAGTCATTTGAATTGATATTTTGACTATTTATTCCAAATTTATAAGTAATAGATATGCATACAGTTCTTTTCTTCTTCACGTGACACTAAGTCTCGTGGGAAGAGACCTTGTAAAAATTAGTGAGGCACCTCCTTATGAACCCAACTTGGCACACTTGCTTAAGTGATGTGAGACTCAACTAAATTAGGCCTTATCCGCCACAACTCAAAGGAGAGCTGTCCCTAGCTTTGATACCAGTTGTCAAGACCCACACACAATTAGTACAATATTGTTTGCTATTGAACAAAACTATGAGGGGTCCATGGAGCCGCCAAAACGGACAATGTTGTGTCAATTGTGCGTGGGTTCAGAATTCAGATGGTTCAATAAAACTGAATGGTTCAATGTTTTTCTAAAATAACCGACATTTTTTTGGTTGGGGAGATAGCCACACCGTAATTGATTCTTCTCTGAGGGGGGAAACAAAATAACTACTCGCATAAAATTGTTTTGTGGGCGAACTTGGATATTTTATATGAATAGTAGTAAGGCCGTTGAGGAATTAAAGACATCCAAAGATTTGGTCTGGTTTCATCTCACTTATTAACTATATAATTTCCTAGAGTAAATGGTAATTTGGATGTTAATGTGATAACTGATAAGTAGTGCTCTGCAATGGCCTTCCAGTGAAGATTTTAGCACACTTGATAAGATTAAAGTATTCCCATCAAAATGGTGCAGTGCTTGGTTAAATTTAGTTAATTAAGATTCCCATTTGGATGCCTACAGGCAATAAGAACACCACAGTTTTCGAAATTATTAAAATGATTTTAGAACCCCAAAGCAAAGCTTGAAAGAATATATGCATGGTTTATCTGCCAATTGAAATTGTATTTACACTCTTGCGATTTGCCTTAAGCTCCCATATTGAAAATGCAACATGAAAGAGAGAGACACAAGGAGAAACAAATATGAAGCACTGAGCAGCAATTCAGACATACTTACCTGGACGGGGTCAATGGGCGATCAAGAAGGCCCATGGCTGAAGTTGGTAACCTCCATTGCACTTTTAGGAGGGGTGCCACCCTAAGGTCTTCCCAAGTGGGAGAACCTACGTCATCATATGTTGCCGTAGGGGCCTGCGTTCGCGCGGCCCCTGCCTAGTTCCACTCGAAATATTTTCGTTGTGTTTCTCTAGGAGCCCAATGTCTTTCACACGGACAAATCCAAAATTTAGATTAGATGAAAAAAATCCTAAGTACCTCAAAATTGAAGTGTTTTTATTAATGTTCCATTTGATTTGTTGTAAAATGTTTTACATAAAATATATTTGTTTTGTAAAACGGGTAAATTGCAAATTACACTTCTAAAGTTTAAGAGTATTTGAATTTTACACTCTAAAGTTATGGTGTATAAAATCTAAACACCCCTAAAATTTAGGAGGTCAATTCCAAATTCTGAAACGTTAGGGTGTAAAATCTAAATACTCTCAAACTTTAGGGGGTAAAATCTAAATTTTGAAACTTTAGGCTGTAAAATCTAAACACTCTCAAACTTTAGGGGTGTAATTTGCAATTTACCCTTGTAAAATTTGGTCAAACTTGAAAATATTTTCCATTGACCAACATCTTTTATAAATTGTTATAAATTTTAGTAAAACATTTTACAAACATAGTAGCTCTTCATCTACTAGTTGATGGTTAGGTTGTCGAAGCTCGATGGTTGGGTTATGAAGCTGGTTGTTCAATCACTGAACCTTTGGCATTGGTGATTTTGGTGGTTGAGCCACCGATTTTTGTGGTTTATGTTTAAAATTTTTTAAATATTACACCGAAAACCTGAAATATTTTACATTTGAAAATTTGCTATAGTGAAATAGGAGCACAAATATTACATCCTCAAAACTTTTGTCAAGATGACTTTTTTGTAGAGAAGCTAGTCTTTATGGTGTTCACCAAGACTAAATGATAAGTGTAATTTTTACATTATTTTTATTATCCTCTTATTTATTAAAATTGTTAGTTTTCTTTTATTTCTTTTGATTTGATTTGATTTTTTATTTATATTTATCTATTCATTTGTGCTTTGAAGGATTGAGAAGATTTCAGATTAATCCACATCTTGTGGATGTAAATCGGTTGACTTGAAGACCCAATTAAATATATTTAGAAATAGATTTTAATATATATATATATATATATATTTTTAAATGACTACAAAGTCATTTGAATTGATATTTTGACTATTTATTCCAAATTTATAAGTAATAGATATGCATACAGTTCTTTTCTTCCTCACGTGACACTAAGTCTCGTGGGAAGAGACCTTGTAAAAATTAGTGAGGCACCTCCTTATGAACCCAACTTGGCACACTTGCTTAAGTGATGTGAGACTCAACTAAATTAGGCCTTATCCGCCACAACTCAAAGGAGAGCTGTCCCTAGCTTTGATACCAGTTGTCAAGACCCACACACAATTAGTACAATATTGTTTGCTATTGAACAAAACTATGAGGGGTCCATGAAGCAGCCAAAACGGACAATGTTGTGTCAATTGTGCGTGGGTTCAGAATTCAGATGGTTCAATAAAACTGAATGGTTCAATGTTTTTCTAAAATAACCGACATTTTTTTGGTTGGGGAGATAGCCATACCGTAATTGATTCTTCTCTGAGGGGGGAAACAAAATAACTACTCGCATAAAATTGTTTTGTGGGCGAACTTGGATATTTTATATGAATAGTAGTAAGGCCGTTGAGGAATTAAAGACATCCAAAGATTTGGTCTGGTTTCATCTCACTTATTAGCTATATAATTTCCTAGAGTAAATGGTAATTTGGATGTTAATGTGATAACTGATAAGTAGTGCTCTGCAATGGCCTTCCAGTGAAGATGTTAGCACACTTGATAAGATTAAAGTATTCCCATCAAAATGGTGCAGTGCTTGGTTAAATTTAGTTAATTAAGATTCCCTTTTGGATGCCTACAGGCAATAAGAACACCACAGTTTTCGAAATTATTAAAATGATTTTAGAACCCCAAAGCAAAGCTTGAAAGAATATATGCATGGTTTATCTGCCAATTGAAATTGTATTTACACTCTTGCGATTTGCCTTAAGCTCCCATATTGAAAATGCAACATGAAAGAGAGAGACACAAGGAGAAACAAATATGAAGCACTGAGCAGCAATTCAGACATACTTACCTGGACGGGGTCAATGGGTGATCAAGAAGGCCCATGGCTTAAGTTGGTAACCTCCATTGCACTTTTAGGAGGGGTGCCACCCTAAGGTCTTCCCAAGTGGGAGAACCTACGTCATTATATGTTGCCGTAGGGGCCTGCGTTCGCGCGGCCCCTGCCTAGTTCCACTCGAAATATTTTCGTTGTGTTTCTCTAGAAGCCCAATGTCTTTCACACGGCCAAGAGACTGGAGTGTTGTGAATGTTATTTGTCTATAATAAATTTTGAATAAATGTACAAATCCAAAATTTAGATTAGATGAAAAAAATCCTAAGTACCTCAAAATTGAAGTGTTTTTATTAATGTTCCATTTGATTTGTTGTAAAATGTTTTACATAAAATATATTTGTTTTGTAAAATGGGTAAATTGCAAATTACACTTCTAAAGTTTAAGAGTATTTGAATTTTACACTCTAAAGTTATGGTGTATAAAATCCAAACACCCCTAAAATTTAGGAGGTCAATTCCAAATTCTGAAACGTTATGGTGTAAAATCCAAATACTTTCAAACTTTAGGGGGTAAAATCTAAATTTTGAAACTTTAAGCTGTAAAATCTAAAGACTCTCAAACTTTAGGGGTGTAATTTACAATTTACCCTTGTAAAATTTGGTCAAACTTGAAAATATTTTCCATTGACCAACATCTTTTATAAATTGTTATAAATTTTAGTAAAACATTTTACAAACATAGTAGCTCTTCATCTACTAGTTGATGGTTAGGTTGTCGAAGCTCGATGGTTGGGTTATGAAGCTGGTTGTTCAATCACTGAACCTTTGGCATTGGCGATTTTGGTGGTTGAGCCACCGATTTTTGCAGTTTATGTTTAAAATTTTTTAAATATTACACCGAAAACCTGAAAATATTTTACATTTGAAAATTTGTTATAGTGAAATAGGAGCACAAATATTACATCCTCAAAACTTTTGTCAAGATGACTTTTTTGTAGAGAAGCTAGTCTTTTATGGTGTTCACCAAGACTAAATGATAAGTGTAATTTTTACATTATTTTTATTATCCTCTTATTTATTAAAATTGTTAGTTTTCCTTTATTTCTTTTGATTTGATTTGATTTTTTATTTATATTTATCTATTCATTTGTGCTTTGAAGGATTGAGAAGATTTCAGATTAATCCACATCTTGTGGATGTAAATCGGTTGACTTGAAACCCAATTAAATTTAAGTCTAATTTGGATTAGGATTCCAGCCTGCACATCAGTTAATGTTTTTGGCATAACTTTCAGCTTAGATGTCCAATTGAGATGATTCAAGTTGGGTTGGAAAGTTAACTTAAAGGGTTACAACTTTGTAGTTTATCAAGAGCCCGAATTCTGATGTTGAATGGGCCAAAATCATCGATTAAGTGAAGCCTAAAAATCTAGGATTTTCTCCAAACGAGAATTCAACTTGTAATAGGATTCCTTAACCTATTTAAAGGCTCTTTAGGGCAAATTCAAAAGGGGCCGCATTGAAGAATATTTTTTGGGAGTCTTTCTGAGGAGGAGGATCTAAGGACAAAGGCAAGAGCTTCATGTTGATCAACCAATTCAGATGAAAAATATAAGTTTTACTTGTTTTCTTTCAATTTTATTATGAACTAAATTTTATTTTCTAGAACGTTGATGTAGTCTAGCAATGAACACACAATTTATATTCTGAGTTATTTTATTTTTAATATTTCCATGATTGAGTGTTTAATTCTTATTCTTAATGCTTACTATTTTTTTTACGAATTATTGTTTGATCAATTGAATTACAATGAGACCGAGAGGTGATTTGTTATTTTAGTTCTAGAATTAAACACCATTAGTTGAGCGAAAGTAGAGATGCTTTACTGCGATTAGTGTGATTTTTCAGCAAATTCAAAGTATGTAATGAGTCTCCAGTTAATTAAATTTGCATAAAAATATGAAATTGTCAGCTGAAGATATTTTTGACATTATTCAAGAGAAGATATTGAATAGTTAAGGAATTTTTAATCATCAATAGGAGATTATTGGAATTTAATAATTAGGAAGAATAAATTGTGTGGGATTTGTTAGGTGAAATCAACTGCTCTAGATCCATTCTTATCATATTTTTACACTTTTAGATTTTTACGCTTTGTTAATTTTTTTTTATTCGTAGATTTATTTTTATTAAATAGTTTAATTTAATTTAGATAGTAGAATGTTCCATTTATTTTCGATTTTCCAAATAGTAATTTATTTAGTGAATTTCGATATTCAATAATATAGTTAATCCCTGTGGGTTCGACATTCATTTTCTAAAAAAAACACTGTACTACTTGTTAGATTCTATGCGATTGTAGATTATTTTACGCGAACACTAAACAAAGTTTAAGGCATTGAAAATTGTACCTATGAAGTGTAAGGCATCGAAAATAGAGATAGCATTTGACTGGTTATATGGTTATACCTATGATTGATGACCAAAAACAACATTATTTTGATGTAGTATTGTTTAGATTACTACCAATATTTTCTACTTACATTTCACTATTTGTTTTATTTTAAATGAAATGATAAAATTGGATAAGTAAGAAGAAATTCCTTATTCCGTTATTATTATTTTTTTTAACAAAAAACCAATCATTATGATCTTTAAAAAGTCAATTGACATTGTTTCCCAAGACTAAGACACTAAAAATTGTAGACAGAGATAGCATTTGATTAATTTTACCTTCTTTGTGGAGACTATGGGGTCAATAGTTTGCCTAGACTAGGTGACAGCAGCATCTAGGGCTTGGTCTTTGGGTTCAAAAGGAATTTTCTTCTTACCCAGGCCCTTACCCTTATCTTAAGGATCCTCGGCTTGCTTGCCTTGACTACCAGCTTGATCAGACTCCTTAGGAGCTTTAAGAAGGGTAGGAGGGACTTGGCTGACCAAGGGCTATTCCGATGCCTCTAGAAGTTGTTTGGAGGGAGAGGTGTCAGGACTTGGGATTTCGCAAATATCAGGATTGTAGTAGACACTCCCAAGTCACCTCAAGTCAGAATTTGCAAGGACCCCAGCAACATCAAGGGCTTTACCCCAAGATACGTCACAGTAGTCTCTACATATTGCAGAGAGCTCCTCTGTGAGTCTGACTTGAGTATCCTCTATCCCAAGCTTATAGGTTGCCTACTTCTCAGCCTCGACTGCCTCTTTGGCCAATTAGGTAGTTTCCCTGGCTTTCTGAATCTCGGCTCGAAGATCCTTCACCATTTGTCTCTCTGTTTCTAGATTAATCTCAATTATATGCAACTATTGACATTGATCTTCGGCCTGCTCCTCAGTATTCTTAAGACTTGCATCGAGACTGTCCTTGGCCTTTATTGCCTCTTTTAGCTGCTTGGACAGCTTAGCGTAATCTTCCTGAAGATTGCCCAAAGATTTCTCAACCTTGGACCGGAAATGGGCTTCCACTTTGGCTTCATTGCGGGTGTCTTTATTTCATTCCTCGGCCACATAAACTTGTTGGGTAATTTGCATAACAAAATGGGAAAATTTTAATATAAAATAAAGAAAAGGGACAAATAAAAATGACCAACGGTTTACTTGGAGAAACAAATCAAATCACTTATCATGGCCAAGTCCCTCTTAAGGGATAGGAAGAGTTCGTGTTGGCTGAAGCACCTGCAAGCATCCATATCCTTTGGTAGGAGAAGTGGTTGCTCCAGAGCTTTAGCAATAAGACCTGCCCGCCCCCCTTGATAATTCCTAACTGAGGTGTCCCAAGGAAGGGGAGCACCATCCAATTACAACTTAGGGGACCAGATGCGTTGTCCTCGGCGCACATTAGCGACAAGAGAGTCCTTTCGGCTTTCAACAAACGAAGCCCTCTTGTTCCGCTGGTCCTTAACCACTTTTTGTCGTTTATTTCCTTTTGAGGGTTCCACCTCACCTTCCTCAAGAGCTGTATTAGGCCTTTTCTTCTTCAGCTCAGGGATTGGCTTCAAGCCAAGGTCAGCAGGAAGCTGAGGAGGGGGTGGGGAAAGATTGACAACGGGTTGGGACTTATTGGTTTCTTTGGGCACAGGTGTTTTATTCCTTGCCTTCATAAGATCCCTCAGGCTCTTGCTCCTTGTATTCAAAGCCATTCCTTCCTCCTCTTTCGAAGAGTCTTCTGGAAGGGCAGTTATCAAAATAGAGGCGTGGACGCTGGATTGCCTATCAGTCTCTTCCTCGGCGTCTGAGAAGGGAATCACTTGAACCTCCTTAGATGCCTCTCCTTCAAAACAAAACCTGTCAATCTGTTCCTCTAATGAAGAGGTCGAGGAAGTAACTCCTTCTCCTGTTGCAGCTACTTCAAGGGGAATCTGTTGAACTTGAGGGACAAGTAGGGGTACACCCTGCGGGACAGGATGTGGTACGGGGGGAAGATCCAATGGAGCTAAAAAATTGGGTCGAGATACATCTATCCGGTTTATTCGATGGTCTCCTTGCCTTATAGCGTTGCCGACCGGTTGAAACGCGTCCAAAAGAGGCTTGAAGTCCAGAATAAGGTGGACGGCCCGAAGTTGCCCGTCTTCACTTACAAAGATCTCTGATCTTAAGAGATAATTAAGCACGGCAACGTTAGTTAGGCTGAGCCAAGGAGCAACGTGCCTTCTATCTATTAACACCACAACAGAGCTAAGCATAATCAGAAACTTAAAGTAAACCATTGATAGGAAGAGAAGAAAGACAACGCTAATGATGAAAACCCTAAATCTATTGTTAGGGAACCTAAATCTAAGATATCCCACCTGGCTCTCCTGGTTGGGTTGGGCAATGAAGACCGTCATGCCATGCTCCCGAGACAACCAAGTAGTCGTCTTTCATCCCTTGTTAGACTTGGGAAGACAAGAAATGAGCCTGACGATGTAAGATCAGGATTTAAGGTAAAATCCCGCCCCTTTTTATTGATGGCATTCGTACATATAGACTACATCTAGCCAGGTGAGCCCTAAGCCCAAGTGTTGGTTCAAAGCATCAACTGCTCCTAAGATCCTAAAGAGGTTAGGTACGCACTGGTGGGGACAAATTCTATGGTTACGTAGGTAATCTCTAGTAATGCTACCCATAGGGAGAGTCATTCC
Organism: Quercus suber; assembly: GCF_002906115.3. Lineage (NCBI taxonomy): Eukaryota > Viridiplantae > Streptophyta > Magnoliopsida > Fagales > Fagaceae > Quercus > Quercus suber. The sequence goes on from NW_027070180.1 coordinate 120,043, forward strand.
CCCCTCTATAAAGGCTATCATAGGGATTATAACCTCTCCCACCTCTCGGTCAATGTTTATTCCTTCTGGGGGACAATACCTCAGGTTTACTTCCTGTGGTATGTCATATTTTTCCTTAAATGTCTCTATCAAAGCAGGATTATCAACTAAGTACTTAAATCTACCCATTCTGAATAATCAAAAAAGGGGGAAGCACTAAAAACAGCAATTGGGAAATGAGAATTTGAAGGCCGAGGAAGCTAGCCAAAGAGATAAAGAAGGGTTCGAAGAAGTTAGAAATTACACAAATTGAGTTGGAAATTGATCCTTGAAATCTTTAGAAGAATTCTCAAGGATTTTCGAAGAAAAGAGATTGATGATTTGATAATCTTTGTAAGTTTGAATGTTTGAGTTCGCTGGAGGGTCTGAGAAATTGTGAAGTAAAAAAGAAATGATCTCCTTTGAGGCTTTATATAGGGGTAGAAAATGAGTGGGAGTCATCCCGCCCAAACCGAGAAAAAATGTCGTTTGTTGGATCAAGGGTATACCGTTGGATGTCAAAGACATAGCGCCACCTGGAGCAATTAATGATGTTTCACAAATTTCGAAACGTCAATAGCAATGATGAAGCGTCTAAATCTATGCTCCCACATGTGTAAACTTGGGTATTTTTACATTTCTAGCCCTTATTTCTATGGCAGATCAAAATCTCATTTTTTTCTCCTCGGATGCAAGGGAAAAATTGAAATTTTGAGGGGCTATTGTGGGAATAAAAGCCCAAGTTCGTATATTGGGCCTTGGGCCCTATTTGAGGATGTGGGTATGTCCGAGGAGAAATAAATGATTGGGAGAGGCCCCATAGTGGAGAATCATGTAAGTAAAGGATGAGAGAACATAGTCCAAGGAGTGTATCCTTCTCGGATACGATAAATACAGCCAAGCAAGTATTGGAGTGATTTAGGTGATCTTCCAGGAAGTTCCAACGATAAGGATGAACTTCAGGCATGTGTAAAGATGATAAGAATACAGAAATATCAAAAGGAAAAGCTGCTACCACCGCATTAAATGCATTGCATCAATTTTTCTGACCGCATTTATGTGGAGAAGACTCCTGAACAGTGCAATCTGAACCAACACCAAGCATAGAGAGCCAAAAAAGATGTCTGATAGGACATATACTCAAGTGAAGGTTTAGATGATTAATAGGTGTACGATCAAGATGGTCTAAAGAAAAACTATATGATGTAAAAGACCCCTCATAAGGGGGGGATCGAAAAGAAGAGGAGAAGGAGAGAGAAAAAGATTTATTGTAGCACTAAGAATTGTATTAACTTTCTGAAACAGTAGTTCAGTTCATAGTTCATCTCTTCGGACACCAATTTAATCAAGGTCTAAATGTGTTTTTGTACTTATTCATATTTTAAATCCTTACTAGTTGTTGTTTAATTCACAAATAGCCTAGCTCTTTCACCCACTCTCTACAAATTCATTGTATTTGGCTCATTAGGCTCACATCTCACCTCTTTTGGGCTTGGGCTACAAATTGTAACCTTACAGTATTTTTTTATTTAAAATTAATCTAATATTTGGAGTTTTTAAATTAGTAATTTTACATATCTAACCCTACTATTTAATCTTTACAAACAGATAGTTTTGAAGGTATTTGAACATCAAAATTAAGGATTTCAAATATAAGAAACCTCTTAAATGATAGTATAAATATAGATATTCTCAAATTTTATTTTAGATTAAAATATTATTTTGGTCCCTAAACTTTACTAAAAGTTTATTTTTTGTTCCAAAACTTTAAAAAGTTCTTTTTTCTTCTCTAAACTTTGTAAAGAGTTTTTTGAATAGTATAAAGACAAAAATAAAGATAAAAAGGAATTTTTTTAATAGATTAAGGATTAATTTTTTTTTAATAAAGTTTATGGATATAAATAAAATATTTTCAATAGTTTAGGTACGAAATATAATTATTTTAATAATTTAAGAACAAAAATAAATTTTTTAAAATTTAATAATAAAAAACAACCTTTTAGTATGGTTTAGGTACTAAAAGAGTACTTTACCCTTTATTTTATTTAAAATTAAAAAAAAGGGGTTTACATGCGGTATGTATCAGGTGTCCGAGACGGAGTAGAGGGTGGGAAATATTGAGTAGTGAGTAGTGAGTGCTCATAGGAAGGACAAAGGAGCGAGAGAAGAGAAGTTTAAAGAATTGGGGTTTTGGTGTTGTTTGTTGCTGAGAAGAATGGAAGTGGAAACCAGGGAATCGATTATCTACCATAAGGCTTTTCTTGAACATAGAGAGCAAGTTATACAACGCGACCGTCTCGCTCCACCCCGCGTTTTGCCTATCAATAAATCTCTTCCTTCCATTGGTATCTACTTTCTATCAATCAATTGCGTTTTTATTTTATTGTGGTTTGTTTACATTCTTCTCATTAATCTACATTCACTCTCTCTCTCTCTCTCTCTCTCTCTCTGTTTTATTCAAATAATGTGGTCGCTTGTCATGCTAATTGAAGAAATTCTGTATCTCTTATGTTGTGTTGGGTAGGATGTCACAAGCCGCTCTTATATTCAATGGAAGAATTGGCAGATATGACTGACAATTTTAATGAAAAAAATTTGATTGGAGAAACCTTATTTAGCAAACTGTACCGCGGGACAATCCGACATGGCTGGCTTCCTTTTGAAGATTGGGTTGTCACTGTGAAGATTTGGGATTATACTCTACGATCATTGTGTTAACACTGTTATCTCAACGCAAATGAAACTACTAATGTATATATGTTTTTTACTTAATTAAGTTCTTGCAATTATTTTTTGTGTTTCTTGTTTACGCATTTGTAAAAAGTGATCATTTTTTACATGATTTGTGACAGGAAGAAGTAATGTTTTTAACACAACCAAGTGCAAAATAACATCCAAACGTGGTAAATTTGTTAGGCTATTCTAATAGACGCTTCCTTGAAGCTGTTGTTTATGACCTCAATCCTTTGGATACTGTTCGTAACTTGGCTACAACAGGTAATAAGGTATTACTATTGTTGTTCTATTTTGCTATAAGATTGGCTCCATCTAAATGTGTCATTTGTACCCAATCTATTGTTATGGGAGAAGTGCCATTTCAATTAAAATCAAGTATAAAACTAAATATAATTTTGGTGGTGCGCTAGATTCTTACCATATCTTGAATTTTGAAATAATAGAAGAAGACTCCCAAATTATTGAAAATAGCATATCTTAACAACTGCTATGTGGAGGGTGAAGTCATGGGTTCATGACCCATTGGGTGTGTGAGTAACTTACCAATTGGCATTTGATATGTACCACAAATCCACTCTAATTTTATATTTTAACTTCTCTCCATGTTCCCGCTTTACTTTAAAATCTATTAATTGTCATCTTTTTCAAGCTTGAATGTGGATTTCTATTATGGATGAAGCATCTTGGAAAACATGGGATGGTCCAACTGGTGTTGTAAGATTTATTTTTTTGGGGGGTGGGGGGTTGGTTTTTCAAGAATAAACCTATTCTTATTTTGAGGTCACAGGTGATTCAGTTGTAATATGGTAAATACATTGGACTTTTGTTGGAATGTAGTGAATTGGTTGTCATTTATCTAAATATGTAAAATTTGGTAGTGAAGTTATAATTATAAATCATTACTTTTGTAGATAAATTGTTAATACTGTGTCATTAAATTCCTATGTTTGTGTTTAGGTAGTCTTACTTGGCTTCAAAGGATTAAAGTGGCTCTTGGATTTGCTCGCGCACTTGAATTTCTTCATGATCCAAAAAAGCCTTATTTAGTATGCAACATTAATGCAGCTCATATAATTCTTGATCAGGTTCAGTAATTGACTCTTGATAACTATCAGCAAATCCATCTTTTTCCTTCTTTTTACTCTTTTTTTTATTTTGCTTTATTCTTGACTTTTCAATGTGATGTTTAGGATTGCAACCCCAAGATATTTGACTTTTCAACCATGAGTGGAGGTATTCTTGGTAAGCTGACTCGCCCCAAAGAGAAATTGTTGAATGCTGGCCATGATGATCCAGAATTCTTCCCCTTAGGTATTGAGGCTTGAAGTTACTTATATGTTTTCAATTCAACGCATGCTTTTAGATTTGTTCATCTAGTATTAGTATTCTATTTTCTTTCTTTTCTTCTCTCTTAATTTTTATGCCGTAGAAGTTGGACAACTTCATTGTGGACCAGGCTGTACACAATGTAAAGCATTCGTCATGTTTTGATGAGCTATAACAGCATTAGATAATAGCCTCTAACGGCTTACACTAATGGATTTACCTAGAAAAACTGTGTTTTTTGAGTATTTCTTACTGCAAATTGATTATTGTGCTTGTCAGGTGGACCAGAGGAAGGTGGATTTGAGGTAACTTACCACGATGTCTTTTCATATGGTGTTGTTCTCCTGGGGCTAATAACAAAAAGAATTGTGGACAGAAAATATTCGGACAACTACTTTGGTTTACCGTTGGGCCTGGCGGCAGTATAGGCCTAATCGATATCTTGTGCATGAAAGTCTTGTTGAAGACCCTGGCTTTTATGCTTCTGATGGAATATCGATAACTGAGCTTGCCATGCGCTGCATTCAAAGAGAACTTGATAAGCGTCCTTCCATGAAGGATGTTGTCAAGCATCTTGAGGGTTTACAAGCTGTTCAACTTCATGGCAATGTAGTTGGAATGTAAAAACAGATGATACCTGTCCTGATCAATTTGGGAATTTGGGACTTTCGAAGGATTCACATATTTTCTTATTTGATTTCACTACCTTTTTATAGGATTGCTTGTTCTGTATCAATTGCAGTTATGAAGTTGATTCATGTATATGGTTTTAGCCTGGCAAAATATGATGCATATTGCATGGGAAGCACTGCTGGAAGAACAAGTTATCACATTTTTGTTTACTTGTGCATATGATTGGATTTGGGGTCAGCGCTTTAGACAACGAAAAAGAAGCGAGAAAAAGAACTGAAGAAGCAAGTTGCTAATGGATGTTTTAGATAGGGTTGTAAACTGAGCTCTTTTTGAATAATTTGAGCTTTACTTAGGAAAAGGCGTGTCTGTGTTTATTTAGCAAATAAAGTAAGTTTAAGCTTCCCATTGGAAAAAAAGAAGTTTAAGCTAAACGATTATTTAAAACAAGTTAAACTCGAACATAAAAATGTGTTTGTGAATAACATTGTGAACATGAGGTTCGATATACATGTATGTATATATGTGCACGCACATACTAGTCGGTAATAGAGTTAAATATAAAATAATTAATAGAACTTATGCTCATCCAAAAGTAATGGGTATTTTTTTTTTTGGTAAAAACATTTTAAATGACATAGGATAGACAGATGAAATCTAGATGCCCTAATCCATAAACGTAAAGATGCAAATACACATCACATACACAAGGGAAAAAAGCAAAATCAGAAAACAAGACATCTACCATTAATAGCATAACTAGATGAAATTAATTTTGCTGTGTCCCCTGGATTGTTCATATCTAGCAGTCCATAATAATAACCGAAAAAGATATCCAAACCCAGTTATGAGGGAGTCACCATCTGCACCATTAGTGTGCTTTAACCTGGAACTTTTTATCGTTATAAAGTCTATTGTTCAACTTACATCATTATGTGAAAACCCAGGCATCTAACCAATCCAGACGGCTAAGCAAATAAGTAGTTACAAATATAATGACAAACCTGTACAAGTTCCTCAGCTCCTGATACACAGAGGAAGTTCTCTTGGCAGTATTTGTATATTTGCACCAGTCAACCTCTTCATCTCAAACAATGATCCATCTCTTCCTTCCAAACATCCAATATCACCAGACGGGACAAGTAACCTAGTGGTTATAATGTTGTCTTTCTCTGGAACAAGATCAACAATGCGGGTTTGGATATGCAACAAAGCTTCCTGGGCTGGAAACATCTCATCATCAGGACCCTCCTCTAACAGAAAACAGAGTTCCACAGAATAGAAAAACTAGAGAGAATAAGAGAATCAAGATTGAAGAAGCTCAGTGATTTTCTGTATATTTAACAAAATGATATACAAGAGTTTATATAGCTGATTTAACAAAGGAAATCAAAACAACTAACTCTAAACTACCTCCGTAATATGCGGATTAACTATCTACATCCAATCATCACTTTACATGTGTCAATACATAACAATTAACTAATCTGAGACTAAACTACAGGTCGTAGCTGATGTAGTAGTCGTTTAGTGAATTAGTAAGTTCATTCACAAAGCTGCCAATAGTCTGTTTCAATGCTCTGCCTCTCTGCCTGAGCATATGTCTTCATTTATTCTTCAGCAAACTCATCTTGAACTACTTGCATCTGACTTCTTATCATCTAAACTTTGATATTCCCCCTCAAGATGAGAATCTGAACTGTTCTTTGCATCTGATTTCTGACCATCTAGACTTTGACATTCCCCCTTAAGAGGAGAAACTGAACTATGGATATTCATGATATTCATTTTGCACAATAAGTATCTCAACTGTTGACTGTTAAGAGCCTTTGTAAGTAAGTCAGCCAGTTGTGTGTGTGTGGGAGTAAAGAACAATCTAATTACATTGTCTTGCACCTTATCTCTGACAACATGGCAGTCTACCTCTATATGTTTGGTTCTTTCATGGAATACGGGATTTTCTCCAATATAAATGGTTGCTTGATTGTCACAAAATAAAAGAGCAGGTTGAGGATGATATATCTCCAAATCCTTCAATAATGCCAGCAGCCAAGTTATTTCACAAACTGTAACAGCCATAGCTCTATATTCTGTCTCAGTAGAAGATTTAGACACTATGGACTGTTTCTTAGACTTCCAAGAGATTAGAGAATCACCCAAAAATATGCAATATCCTGTGGTTGACCTTCTAGTATCTATGCAAGATGCCCAATCAGCATCCGTGTAAGCTTTCAAATGAAAATCTGATGAAGCTGATAGAAAAATCCCTTGACCAGGACAACCCTTTATGTACTGCAACACCTTGTAAGCAGCATCTAAATGAGGCTTCCTGGGCTTGGACATAAACTGACTTAGCTTGTGAATGGGGTATCCTATATCTGGTCTAATGATAGTTAGATATAACAACCTTCCCACTAGCCTTCTGTACACTTCAGGATCAGTCAACAATTTTCCTTGAAACTTGCTCAATTTCAAATTTTGTTCCATTGGTATCTTGCTAGGCTTGCAAGCTGACATGCCTGCATCTTTCAAAATCTCTAAGGCATATTTTCGTTGACATAGAGTAATTCCTTTATCTGATCTAGCTATCTCAAGACCAAGAAAATACTTCAAACCTCCAAGATCTTTAAGTTTGAAGTGTTGATCTAAAGAAACTTTAAGCACTTCAACTTCTTGAACATTGTTGCTAGCTATGAGAATGTCATCAACATACACCACCAGTGCTATGAAAGAGTTATTAAACTTCCTTGTAAATAATGAGTAATCAGCCTTTGATTGTTTAAAACCAAGCTGCTTAATAACAGAGCAAAAGTTTTCATTCCATTGCCTTGATGCCTGTTTGAGTCCATACAAAGACTTATTGAATTTGCAAACAACATTCCCCCCTTTGCTGTGAAAGCCTTGAGGGAGTTGCATATATACTTCCTCATGTAAATCCCCATTTAAGAAAGCATTGTTGACATCTAATTGGACTAAATGCCACCCTTTCACAGCAAAAATGGCAAGAAGAGTCTTCATAGTAGTCAACTTGGCAACTGGTGAGAATGTATCAGTAAAATCCAATCCCTCTTGTTGAGTAAACCCCTTTGCAACTAGTCTTGCTTTATATCTCTCCACAGATCCATCTGCCTTGTATTTCACCCTATAGACCCATTTGCATCCAATAACCTTTTTGTTAGAAGGTAAAGGGGTAAAAGTCCAAGTATGATTGGAAACCAAGGCTGCAATCTCAGCATTCATGGCCTCTTTCCATTTAGGATCCTTAACAGCCTCATGATAGAATCTTGGTTCAGGAATTGAGGTGATAAGAGAGCAAAAATTGGCATATGAAGAAGATAAATGGGAAGAATCAATGTAATCAGAAAGAGGATATTTAGTACCTGGATTAGTGGAGGAAGAACCTGACTTGTTGTTGAGTGAAGTAGACTATGAAAGCTCAGTTGAAGTGATGGTGTTGCACTTATAGTCTTGCAAGTATGCAGGAGCTTTGGAAGGCCTAGAAGATCTTCTCAAAGAAGGAATGAAAGCATGTGGAACAATTATGTGGCTATGATCAAAAGATAAAGAATCAGGTTCTGCAAAATTGATGTTAGTAGAATCTGATGGGACAGATTCTGGTACTGTAGAATATGATGGGAAAGATTCTGGTACTACAGAATCTGAAATAATAGGTAAGATAGGATCTAAAACTTGGTTAGAAACTGGAGTAGGAGTACAAGTGGAAGAAGGAAGGTCTAAAGAGGAAACAAAAGGATCTAGAAACATGGTATCAACTGGAATTGCCACATTAGGACAAATATGAGGAAAAGAAAAAGATGGTTGTGGTGAAGTGACAGAAGAGATAAAAGGAAATACATTTTCATGAAATGAAACATCCCTTGAAATGAATATCTGCCTTGTGACCAAGTTTAACAATTTGTAACCTTTGACACCAAAAGGGTAACCAAGAAAGATACAAGGAATAGATCTAGGAGCAAACTTAGACCTATTGTGAGCAAGTGTAGATGCAAAGCAAAGACAACCAAACACTTTTAAATGATGATAAGAGGGAATTTTGCAATAAAGTTTCTCAAATGGAGTTTTATTGTTTAAAACAGTACTAGGCAGCCTGTTAATGATATAGATAGCTGTCAAAACACAATCCCCCCAATAACAAAGTGGTATATTAGACTGAAATTTCAATGCTCTAGCAATGTTTAAAATATGTTGATGCTTTCTCTCCACAACTGAATTTTGTTGTGGAGTGGCAACACATGAGTGTTGATGGATAATCCCATGTTGAGCATAAAAGTCTTTGAGGAAGAATTCATGAGCATTGTCATTTCTAATTACTTTGATGTTGGTTTGAAATTGAGTAAAGATCATCTTGTAAAATGATATTAACAAAGGCCTGGTATCTGTTTTAGATTTCATGAGGTAAACCCATGTAGACCTTGTAGCATCATCTACAATTGTAAGAAAGTATTTAAAATCATCATGAGTTGCTTTAGCAAAAGGTCCCCATACATCACAATGTATTAAATCAAAGGCATGCTCAGATATATGATTAGAATTAGGAAATGGTAATCTTTTAAGCTTTGCAATTGGACAAACAACACATTCTTTATTTGAATGAACAGAGGATACATCTTATATACAATTTTGAAGTTTGTCATCAGATACATGTCCTAATCTAAGATGCCACAAGTAAGGCTTATTGACATTAGAAGTGTTGGAAACAGAATGAGCAAAAGACTGGAAAACTGACTCTAGGACAGAATTGGCTTCTGAGGCATACTTGCAATTCCTTGAAGTTTGCAGCAGGTATAAGTTGTTCTGAAGCTTACCCAATCCAATCACTCTCCAACAGGTAAGGTCCTGTATGAAGCAATAGGTTGAGAGAAAAACCAAGCAACATGACAAGGATTTTGTTAATTTGCTTACTGAAATCAGATTAAAGGAAAAAACTGGGACACAAATCACATTTTCAAGAATCAAGGTTGGAGTGAGTTGAACTGTGCCTATGTGTGTGACAAGAACTTTTTCACCATTAGGCAAATGTACAAAAGAAGATATTGAACTAGTTATATTTGTGAATAAAGATATGGAATGAATGATATGATCAGTGGCTCCTGTGTCAAGAACCCAAGTTTCTGCATTATGAGCTGTTTTATTTGAAGGATTCTCAGTAAAAACTGAATTCTTCAAATTAAGATTAATAGAATCCTGGAAAGAGGCACAAGAAATACCTGAGAGAGCTGAATTGGTTGCATGAATAGCATCTTGAGTGTTGGAAGAAGATGCATGGGAGCTCAGCATTGACAATAATTGCTGGCATTGTTCAGGTGTAAAGGGAAAAGAGCTTGATTGTGATGCAGCCTCGGATTGACCAGCCTCACCATCAAAGGTCACTTGATTTGCTATAGGAACTCTGCCCTTTTGCTTGTAACCTGGTGGAAATCCCACTAGTTTGTAACATTTTTCCATGAAATGGCCAATTTTGCCATAGTGGTTGCACACGGGTCTGCCCTTGCCTTTGTTCTTCCCACCTTGGTTGAACCCTTGAGTCTTAACTGCAAGAGCTGTTGAATCAACTGACACACTTCCATTGAAACCTAAAGCCCTTTGCCTTTCCTCTTGTATCACCAAAGAAAAAGCCTTGTCAATTGAAGGGCTTGGTTCCATCATCAGAATCTGAGTTCTGACTTGAGAGAAAGCTTCATTTGAACCATTGAGAAATTGCATCAATTTATCTTGATGATTGAAGAATGTGATTTCATCATTCACTCCACAGACACATTCACCACAAGAACAAGATGGTTAAGGCCTGAGATTAAGCAGTTGATCCCAAGAAGCTTGAAGATTAGTGAAGTATGTAGTCACTGTTGCATCTCCTTGCATAATTGTTGAAATCAACTTCTGAAGCTGCGAAATTCGTGGACCATTGGCTTGGGAGAAACGGTTTCTAAGTGAATTCCAAACCTCCATTACAGTGTTTCTGTAGATCACACTTGCAGCGATATGAGGTGAAACAGAATTCAATATCCATGAAGAAATCATGGAATTGTTCTTTGACCAAGCAATCTTTTCCAGAGGGGTAACAGCCATGGATGCTGTAATAGAACCATCCACAAAACCTAGCTTGCTTTTCGCATCCAATGCCATAAGCATAGCCCTAGCCCAATTAGGGTAATTGTCCTCTGTCAAGAGCTGAGTGACAAGAATTGCACCTAGTGATTCTCCATGGTGCAAGAAGAAATGGCTTCTCAGATCCATCATTGGAGAAAGCTCACGATGATCAGTAGATTGAGAAGCAGAAGATACTGAAGCTTGATCTTGATTCGCCATTGATAAACGCACAAGGCTTTGATGAAGAAAACCCTACTTTTGAAGAAGAAGAGATTGAAACGAAGTAATTAAGCGGAAGCAAGAAACGATTGCTCAGAATCGAAGAAAAACCAGAAAATGTTCTCCGAAGAAATTTTTTCAGAATCGGATAGAAAGGGGAAAGTTTTTTCGAGAAAATTTTCTGATTTTGGAAAGAAAAGAGAAAGCTAGGAAATCAGTGAAGCTGTGCTTGCTGGCTCTGATACCATAACAGAAAACAGAGTTCCACAGAATAGAAAAACTAGAGAGAATAAGAGAATCAAGATTGAAGAAGCTCAGTGATTTTCTGTATATTTAACAAAATGATATACAAGAGTTTATATAGCTGATTTAACAAAGGAAATCAAAACAACTAACTCTAAACTACCTCCGTAATATGCGGATTAACTATCTACATCCAATCATCACTTTACATGTGTCAATACATAACAAATAACTAATCTGAGACTAAACTACAGGTCGTAGCTGATGTAGTAGTCGTTTAGTGAATTAGTAAGTTCATTCACGAAGCTGCCAATACTCTGCCTCTCTGCTTGATGCTCTGCGTCTCTGCCTGAGCATATGTCTTCATTTATTCTTCAGCAAACTCATCTTGAACTACTTGCATCTGACTTCTTATCATCTAAACTTTGATATCCTCTGAAGAAATGATTATTATCTGCTCATCTGAACCAACGACAGGATCAGTCACCTTAACATCGACCCCAATTTCATTTCGAAGCAATTATAAGATTCCATTAGCCTCTCCAACAACACTGTCCACCTTGCCAATAGGGCAAAGTATTCGAAACACACTGTCCTCTCCATAATAGGGCTGCACATGGTCAACCATGGGAGCAACCCCAGATTCAATAAAACCAGATGAACGTGAGGCATAGTTGTTGCTTCTGATATTGTTGGCAGGTAATCGCGGTCCAAAATTGGCACCATCGGATGAACGGCGTGCTGTACTGTTTATGTGAGGCATATAATCATCATCAAGAGGAAAAAAACATAGAGGAAAATACATTTTTGGTCTTTATATAAAATCTAGATGCCCTAATCCATAAACGTAAAGATGCAAATACACATCACATACACAAGGGAAAAAAGCAAAATCAGAAAACAAGACATCTACCATTAATAGCATAACTAGATGAAATTAATTTTGCTGTGTCCCCTGGATTGTTCATATCTAGCAGTCCATAATAATAACCGAAAAAGATATCCAAACCCAGTTATGAGGGAGTCACCATCTGCACCATTAGTGTGCTTTAACCTGGAACTTTTTATCGTTATAAAGTCTATTGTTCAACTTACATCATTATGTGAAAACCCAGGCATCTAACCAATCCAGACGGCTAAGCAAATAAGTAGTTACAAATATAATGACAAACCTGTACAAGTTCCTCAGCTCCTGATACACAGAGGAAGTTCTCTTGGCAGTATTTGTATATTTGCACCAGTCAACCTCTTCATCTCAAACAATGATCCATCTCTTCCTTCCAAACATCCAATATCACCAGACGGGACAAGTAACCTAGTGGTTATAATGTTGTCTTTCTCTGGAACAAGATCAACAATGCGGGTTTGGATATGCAACAAAGCTTCCTGGGCTGGAAACATCTCATCATCAGGACCCTCCTCTAACAGAAAACAGAGTTCCACAGAATAGAAAAACTAGAGAGAATAAGAGAATCAAGATTGAAGAAGCTCAGTGATTTTCTGTATATTTAACAAAATGATATACAAGAGTTTATATAGCTGATTTAACAAAGGAAATCAAAACAACTAACTCTAAACTACCTCCGTAATATGCGGATTAACTATCTACATCCAATCATCACTTTACATGTGTCAATACATAACAAATAACTAATCTGAGACTAAACTACAGGTCGTAGCTGATGTAGTAGTCGTTTAGTGAATTAGTAAGTTCATTCACGAAGCTGCCAATACTCTGCCTCTCTGCTTGATGCTCTGCGTCTCTGCCTGAGCATATGTCTTCATTTATTCTTCAGCAAACTCATCTTGAACTACTTGCATCTGACTTCTTATCATCTAAACTTTGATATCCTCTGAAGAAATGATTATTATCTGCTCATCTGAACCAACGACAGGATCAGTCACCTTAACATCGACCCCAATTTCATTTCGAAGCAATTATAAGATTCCATTAGCCTCTCCAACAACACTGTCCACCTTGCCAATAGGGCAAAGTATTCGAAACACACTGTCCTCTCCATAATAGGGCTGCACATGGTCAACCATGGGAGCAACCCCAGATTCAATAAAACCAGATGAACGTGAGGCATAGTTGTTGCTTCTGATATTGTTGGCAGGTAATCGCGGTCCAAAATTGGCACCATCGGATGAACGGCGTGCTGTACTGTTTATGTGAGGCATATAATCATCATCAAGAGGAAAAAAACATAGAGGAAAATACATTTTTGGTCTTTATATTTTGGGTCAATTTCTATTTTGGTCGCTACTTTTTTAGAGCACCTAAGTTGGTCCTTGAAAATTGAAAACTATTACTGTCATGACCCAAACCAAAAACTCAAATTTGTAACTATGACCGACATGCTAATATCAAGCTTAAGCTTCATATTAACAAGAACCAACTAAACTTTAAACAAAATCTTTCCTCTTTCTTTTCGTTCTTATTTTGTTACTTTCTTGATATAAAATTTTCACTTGATATTCAAAGCATTTATACTGTACTCGAAGATTATCATAATCCACCAATTATTCAAACTAGTATGTTATTAGAAATGGCAATAGGCCGGGTACGGGTAGGGTTTTTTTTTTATTTCCAGACCCGTCTCGCAGGCCCTATTTAGACCAACCAAATTTGGGCCCAATCTGGGGCCCAAAAAAAAAAAAAAAATTGATGCCCAAATTCATTTTTGCCTAGATTCAAGCCCTATGACGTGCAGATTCAAGCCCGTATAACGTGGCCCAAATGCCAAATCATAGGTTATTAATCATAAATCAATTAATCACCTGTTAATTATAAATCTCTAAATCAATAAATCATAGCTAATATCATAAATCAATATAAATCACCTGTTAATTATAAATCTATAAATCAATAAATAATAGCTAATATCATAAATCAATAAATCACCTGTTAATTATAAATTTATACATCAATAAATCATAGTCATGTGGGGTACTTACAACCAGAGAAAAACTCAATCACACTATAAAACACTCCAACATTCCACAAATATCTTTGGCTACCTCCCAATCATAGTCCTGTGGCAAACCAGTATAAGATGCTTCACATTTAGCCAAACAAGAGAAAACATCTTTATAAATCAATGCATAGAAAGCATTAAGTAAGTTGAATTCCAACGTATCTTACAATCTAAGACCAACTCTTTGGTGCATTGAGCACGCAATTGACATGCATTTTCATCAAATATTTGCCTCCTTTTTGGTGATCTAGTCCAATAAATCATACTATCACGAGTCCCTTTAATACCATCACTAATAAGAGACAACCTATCTTGAACAATCAAATTCAAAATATGTTCAACACACCTCATATGCAACATAAACCCACCCAACACAAGAGAACTAGTATCAAGCTTGTTCAAGAGAAGTCTTATCATGGCATCATTACTAGGGGTGTGCGCAGTTCGGTCAGCTCGATTTTTTTCTAAATTTATCACCGAACTGATAGAGATTGGTTTTCTCATAATTAGAACCGATGCATACCGCTTAGGGTCGGTTTTCCAACATATAGTGGTACGGTTTTTGTGGTCAATTTAATCGGTTTGGTTGGGTTTGGAACATTTTTTTTTAGACAACACAAACACAAAACTAAACTAAAAACAACATCACAAATATTTTTTCACAACCAACCTACCATACACAAAAACATATTCCAACTCATACTTATACAAATTATACTCAATTACTCATTACTCAATTAGGAAATCGGTCCTACAATGAGAAAGCCAATACAATGAGAAAACCCCAGATTTAATTTATTAACTAGATAAAATAAATAAATAAATGAAAGCAAGAGTAAAAGGTATAGTTCACAGATGCCAAAAATCAAATTGCTAAAAAATGTTAGAAACAAAAAGGTTAGAGAGATCATAGTTCACAGATGGACTTGGACGGTTGGACTCAAAGTGAGAGAGAGAATCTTTAAAATGGCAAGGTAGAGATGAAGAGTGGAGACATGGAGTTACCAGCGGAGTGGCTGGCGGCAGCAAAGCGGTGAGCCGGTGACTAGTAAGGCAGTGAGAGAGAGACATGTCAAACAACGACTCAAGGAGAGCCAGCACCCAGCAAAGCCAAAAGGTGAAAGAGAGACTGAGAGAGTTAAGGAGGAAGGTTTGAGAAAATAATGAATTTATACCTAGGTAGTTAGGGTTAGGGTTGTGCACAAAACGATGTCGTTTTGTTTAAGAAATAAAAAGAAAAACTATGGTAAACAACACCGTTTCGTGAGATGTGTGTTATATATATATCAGATTTATCGGCCGGTTCGGTGCAAGAATAGTTTCAGATTTGCTTTTTGACTTTTGTACCACATCGGCATCAGAACTGGGGTTCCCCTTCGTTCACCAGACTCGGCTCCATTGGTCGACTTCAGCAGCGGTGCAGCATTGTCGGCCCGGTCGGCTGGGTTGGCCACAGTCCGGCTGTGCACACCCTAATTAGTACTACATTTATCAACAGTTATTGCGAACAACTTCTTATCAATGTTCCACTCTAAAAACAATCAATAAGGACTTCAGTAATGACATCTTTCATGTGTGGAGAAGGAACATAAACAAACCTAGAAAAATAATAGGAATAATTATAACATGATTCAATAAACATTCAATTTAACGTAAATTCTAAACATTCAATTTAACATAACTCAATAAACATTCTAAACATAAATTTTTAACATTCAATTTAATCCAATATTATAAACTCAATTCATATGGTTAATAGATTTAACATTCATAGATTAAAAAAAAAAAAAAAAAACCTTAAAACCCAGCTTTGCAAAGTCCAAGTTTGATAGATAAAGTGAGTAGTAATGACCATCAACTCTCTGTTTTTGTTACTCAAAGTCCACATATAAGTTGTAATTGTCATCCTACTTCCATTCTTGTTTGTCATCTTCAAAGCTTTCTCCCTTTCATTATCATAAATTTTAAGAATGTCACTCTTCAAAGTGTTTCTTGAGATAAGCTTGAACAAAGGTTGAAGAGAACTAACAAATTCTCTATTCATGTAGGATGACCATACGAGCAAAATTATTCCTCACTTTGACTTGATCAAATTGGTAAGCATTTAAACCCATCGATCCATCCACCTTATTTTGTTGTCTAATTAACACTTGTTGTTGCATATCCCTTATATCTTTAAACTTTAATTGTGGACATCTTGCTAAATGATTACGCAAATGGGATATACCTTGGCTAAAATCACCCAAGTAAAGCTTGCCACAATGATGGCATTGGGCTTTAAATTTCCCATCAACTTTCTTCCTTGTAAAATGCTCTCAAACATTTGAGGTAGTCTTTCTTTTCCTACTTGTATCCACATCCTCATTTGTACCCTCTTGCTCTCCCTCTTCCTCTGTCCCTTCTTGTTCCTCTACCTTTAAGTCCTCTCCCACTAAGTCCACCATTGCGGATTTTGAACTCCCAATTGGTTCAGAAGTTTGGGAGTTAGAAATTCTATTAATCAAAACAAATATTCACAAATTCATTATTACACACACTCATTGATTAATGGGCACAAATGCATAATTACACCGATTCACAAATATTCACAAATTCTATCAATCCAATCATAATTAAACATGATTCACTACAAATTCAAAGACTTACTCATTGTTTAATGGGTATAAAGGTAATGGTGATCCTAAGGGTGAGCTGCTAGAAGGCGACAATGGCGAGGGTGATCGTGAAAATGGCGAAGGAGACTACATAGCTGGCAAAGGACAACGTCTAGTTCTAAAGGGAGAGCCATTTGGTGAGGGAGTGTTAGGATGTGTGCCATTAAATCATATTGTATGATGCTATGTAGGGTTGTCCACGACTTGCCTGGCCCTACCAAACCACCTAAAACCCAATCATCTTCACCCAAAACCACTCGATCAAAGCTTGTTCACGGTCGAACACGAGTCGCCGGCGTAAGCACCCGAGACCATCGGTTCGAGTTATGGGTTGGCTGTCTGAGAAACCGACGAACCTGACCCACCCGATGAGCTGTTCTTCCCTCATCAAAAATCAAAAACTCGGCCAAAAAACTGGAAAGTTCAAACCTTTAAGTCCGTCAGATAGGAAAATTTCGGCCAAATCCATCAAGATCTCGGTCGATATTTATAGATATAGGGAAATATCGGCCAGATCTCGTTAGATCGGACATGATCCGGCAATATTTCGGCCAAAATCCGGCCATAATTTGCTCCACTCGGGCAAACTCAAAACCAACTGATATGTACCCGAAACTGATACAATCTAAACTGACAAACCCAAAACTCGAACCGGGTCAGTTGCAAGTTAAACTTTTCCCCACCCGATGCATTTGGGTCGAGTTTGGGTTGGGCACAAACCCGACCCATGGACAGCCCTAATGCTATGTATGACATTATGTATGACTTAATGTTGTGATTAATAAAGTTGTTTTTATTATTATCTAAAATAATGGTAACATAAATATTTGGACATTATCATATAGTCCATGAAATGCATAGTATGTGATTTATGTGATTTAGTCACAGAAGATATAAATCATAAGTTTTTTGTAAATTCAGAATTTTAGTTCATAGTCGGTGATAAAATTGGACATTTCATCTGCGAAGACTATAACATATCAACTAAGATGATTTGTCTTGATCATTGAAGTGAAGACTTCTAGTTGGTATGTTGATATGTTTTAAGAGTTAAGACATATTGAACTGGATCGCCGTGGGATTTATTATTCTCTTAACGACTGTCAAATGAATAATAAATCTTACGACTTCTATTTACATGAACTCTTAATCTTGAGAGAATAATAGACCTAATCGTGAAGTGTAGGTAGCTTTGATATATCATGAGTGAGATCTAAAGTCATGATCAAAACCTCAGTATGTTGGGCAGCCACATTTAGTGTTGGTGGAATATTTATTCTCAAGTTGGAATTCATAATCTCTTAACAGAGATATAAAATATTCTCTTGAGATAAGTTTAATGGGTTTGGTTATTCAGAGTATTAGGCCTAACCACTTTAGTAAGGAGTTACTAAAGTATATATTTATGAAATTAAATTTCATAAATATATGTTGAATAAGTTGTAGGATTAAACCGAATATTCAAGGACTAAGATGTAGTAATATACGAGTCCAGAGACGCTTGTCGCTGGTTCACCCACTGTAGAATGTGAGCTTAAGGCCGTTTGTCGTCGATTCACCCACTATAGAATACGAGTCTAGAGATGCTTGCTGCTAGTTCACCTGCCATGAAATGTGAGCCCAAGGATGCTTGCCGCTAGTTCACCCACTGTAAAATACAAGTCCAGAAACACTTGTTGCTGGTTCACCCACCATGAAATGTGAGTCCAAAGATGCTTACTTGGTTTACCCACTGTAGAATATGAGTTTAGAAACGCTTTCTGCTAGTTCACCCACCATGAAATGTGTGCAATAGTTTGCTTTTTTTGAGATCATATGCTTGACATAAACCTGCATAACACATTTAGGAAAATGTGTTAGTCCATCTACATTGCCATTTTAACTATGGGTTTACCACTTATGGGAAGGCCCCCATGTATGCCATGTCCCTGGGGGACGATTCTTCTGATGATGAGACTGCTTTGGCTGGCAAATAGGTGGCTCAAGTTCTATAGAGCCGGTTTGATCGCGAGGAGGAGGATACTAGACCAGCCGGCGGTATATCTATAGAAATGTGGTCTAGAAGACAGCATTCAGTTGAGACAGCCAGTGTCTTGTCTGAGTCCCGTACTGTTTCTAGAGGTGCTACTTCACGGTGCAGGCCAGTTAGAGGGAAGAGCACCTCCAGAGGAAAGATGTGAGCCGAGGACATCCTTATTGACATAGATAATAACTTTCCTGGGCCGGAGGTCCTGCTGGAGTTTAGTGCTTGGAGGCATAGTCTGAGACCGAGGTTCCCACCACATCAAGCTGGGGCCGATACTCGCACCTGGACCATAGACAGAGGCATCCAAGACACTCACCTTCAGCAGAGGCTGAAGGATCATCCTTTTGCATTGGCGCGGAGGGGAGAGGTATGTTGCATTTCCTTCTTAGTCATTCAGATTCCAATTATATGCATATGCTAATGAGTAGCTTCTGATTTCAAATTTAGGGGGGTGACAAGCTCCATGGTCGGGGTGCCTGGTCCAACTTTTCTTTGGCTATTGTTTGCTTAGAGGACCCACTTGCGGTACGCCGAGTTTTTGAGAAAGCAGGGGTTTGAGGACTTCCTGCAGATTCCCTTGTTCTCTATGAGGCATGGGATCTGGGATGCTTTGGTGCGGTAGTTTTATGCCGAGATAGGTACCTTTCACTTGAGTTGTAGGGAATATGCAATCCTCCCTCTTGACTGGATAGCCATTTTAGGCATTAGATTTGGTGGCCACTTGATTCCAATGGATGTGATGACCTTCGAAATGGCTAGTGAGCTCTTAGGCGTCCCTCTTCCATTGATTGCGGAGACAAGGGGATATTTCGGGCTCACTGCATCGCCAGAGATCTACATTGAGTGGTTGCAGAGTAGTATTCATTGGGGTGCGGCACCTACTGACTTTCTTCTTCGTCTATTTTTCCTGTGGTTCCTCGATAGTTGCTTCTTGGGCAACAATCGGTCTGTGTTGACTTACCAACTGTTTTGGGCCATGGGAGTAGTCTCTTGCATCAGGATATATGACTAGGGGTCCGTTACCTATGGCTTCTTCATCTCTTTCTTAAGGTGAGCCTCCTAGCGGGACTTCAAGAGTTTGGAGGGATGTTGGCAGATATTGACATGGTGGTCGTATGAGTACATCCTAGCCTTGCGGCCACATTATATAGGCTTGTCCTTGACAGCATACCCTCGAGCATATGCATGGGCTCATTACAGGATCACCAGGGTTGTTGTGGTACAACCAATCACTATCTTTGCAGCTTTGGATTGTGTCACTTGGGATAAGAACATAATCTGCCCTTATGATGGCACCCTACTAGGGAGGCCAGAGCTCACTATCGCTATGGGCTAGTCAAGGATTCGACGTTGGTTTTGGGCCTTGACGAACTGGGAGTTCTTTCTGGCAGAGAGGAACTGCCATTAGGTCATGCCGATCTATAGAGTGCCTAGGGATCTGCCTTTTCACGTCTTGTCATTCGAGGCCATGGTCCTGGGTGACCTAGCTTACGTAATGGGCACCTTTGATGCCTATGTGGACACTAGCAAAGATTATTCTACTGGTTTGTGGAGTCTTCCACAGGGCCTATCATCAGAGGTGTCCTTGTGAGTGGAGGTAGGGTATTGGAAGGCATTGTCTGCTCTCAGGTGGTTACCAAGGTAGAGTGGAGAGCACGCGCGAGGTTTCAGAGGCCAAGGTGACAAAGTTATAGGCCCTACTTGCTGCTAGAGAGGTACATATGCAAGAGGAGGTTGCTCGGGCGTTGGCTTGGGAGAGGGAGATATGGCAAAGAGATAGGGAGATGCAAGCTGCCGTGATGGATAGAAAGCGAAGTCAGTTTCAGACCGAGTTAGCCCTGCATCAGGGCTATTCCATACTTTTGGCGAGAGAGTTACGGGTGGCTTGTCTTCCTGTTCTGGCTGCCCCTCAAATTCCAAGCCAAGGGCCCATCATTCCTTAATTTGAGCCTGTGTTTATGCCATTTCCTCTAGGCCCACTGGGTGGTTGGGGTTTTTTTGCTCAGGCTCTAGGGTCTTCCTAGGGTCTAAGGTACGCTCTCGGCACTTCAGGCAGTGCGGGTCCTTCTACCAGCCCTTTTGTAGGCGGCAATGATAGTGATGGTGCTGATACAATATAGACTAGTTTATTGGCCATGATGATTCTCAGTAGGGTTAGCCTTTTGATGTAGCATGATGTAGCCCCTATGTGGGTGTGTATTTTTTTTTCCATGTATTCTGCAGACATTGCCCTAAGATGGGCCAGTTATGTATTTATATATGTATCGCCTCTTGGTAGGCCTTGATAAGTATGTATTGTATTGCCCCACAGTGGGCTTTGATGTATATTATTATCTCTTTGTAGCATAATGTATGTATGGAACAATGTCACTTGCTAGGACTTATATGTATAATTCTGGGGACATGCCTTTAAAAGGGCGACTGATGTGTATGAAAACAATGCCTCTAATTAGGACTTATATGTATAGCTCTATAAACTACCTTTGAAAGGGCTACTGATGTGTGAAAAACAATGCCTCTGATTAGGACTTATATGCAAGACTCTAGAGAAGCGCCTTTAAAAGGGTGGCTGATGTGTATGAAAACAATGCCTCTGATTAGGACTTACATGTGTAGCTCTGTAAACTGCCTTTGAAAGGGTTGTCATTGTTATGAAAGGCAATGCCTTTAATTAGGACTTATATGTATAGCTCCAGAGAAGCACCTTAAGAGGGCGGCTGATGTGTATGAAAACAATGCCGCTGATTAGGACTTACATGTATAACTCTGTACATTGCCTTTGACAGGGATGCCGATGTGTATGAAAGACAATACCTCTGATTAGGACTTACATGTATAGCTCCAGAGAAGCGCCTTTAAGAGGGCGGCTAATGTCTATGAAAACAATGCCTATGATTAGGACTTACATGTATAGCTCTGTAAACTACCTTTGAAAGGGATGCCAATGTGTATGAAAGACAATGCCTCTGATTAGGGCTTACATGTATAGCTCCAGAGAAGTGCCTTTGAAAGTTTAAATAGTGTGAAAAACACTATAAACGTTTAGACCCTCAAATAATAAATTACCAATTCAAGCTTTATATCAGACAATGTATGTGCGGAAAATGATAATCAAGCTTATAACAGAATTGATAAACAATCTAAATCATAAATAATCACAATCACAAGAGTAATTAGATAGTAAAGATAAAGGGAAGAGAGATGCAAACACAAGGACAACGCAGTGCAAACACAAGGACAACACATGATGTGTTATCGAAGAGGAAACCGAAGTCCTCGGCAAAAAACCTCTCTGTCGCCCTCCAAGCGGTTAATAATCCACTAGAAAATGTAGTTGGGATACATGAACAGCAATAGATCCTCCAAGCCTAATCTACCCAGGTACCTAAACCCTCCAAGCTTCTTGCTCCAACGAAATTACGCCGAACCTTTTTCTTTTCTAGCTTACCGGATTCTGCTACAAACCGTAGCATCAACCAATAATCATTGGTCCCTTCCAAACTGCTTCCCTTAGCACCAAAAGAACCTTCTCACAGATGTGGGTATGGTGAGAAAAAGATTTGGTCAAGAACCTCTCAAGGATGTATCAATGGAGAGGAAAAGAGTAAAGGAATTTGAATAGTCTCTTAGGTGAAGATTGTGGATGAGGCAATCTTGTTTTCTCTAGGGTTTCTCTCACAAAATTCTCTCTAGAAACTCTCTACATTTTGTGGGAATAAGGGGTATTTATACTAGGGTGAGAATGGAATGCGAAGAGTCAATTTTTCCCAAACAGGGTGTTCTGGCGACTTAACCTCGCGACTGGGTTGAGTCACAAGTTCAAGCCGCGAGCTAACAGCTTGGCCAACATGGGACTTTTGTCTTGTAGTGCAACAGCTGGCGCGACTCTTCAGTTTCTGGCATGCTTGGCATGTGTGCAACTTCTAGCAATTTGCAAGCCGCAAGCCACCCGCAAGATCCAATCGCGAGTTCCTGTTTCTTTGCACAATCTTGAGCATTTCTTCACACTCTCTCACTCACTACCCTTATAAGATTCTCACCTAAATACAGAGTTACTAAATGCTAAAATACAAGCAAATTTGGCACAGAATAAAGCCAACAAGATGGTTGATTAAATTCAACCTTATAATCTCCCCCTTTGGCTATTCCGTGACAAAACCCTAAAATAAACTCTAGACTTAATGCGTGAATTGGGAACAGTTGGAAAACTCACTCACACCTAACTCTAGAATCTCATAAAATCAAAACATCTCCTGAAACACAATAAGATCATTGTATGCAGAAAACTTGTAATGCATATGGAACAAGCACAATGCGATCAAGCAAGATGGAATAAAGTAATAAACCATGGTTTGACCAAACAAGCAATCACTGAAAGATAGTGACCACAATGTTCATTCTCACTTGGAATGAACATCAAGACATTCAAGCTGATAAATACAAAGCAAGTCACTTCAATGACCAACACTCAACCAATGCACAATACATGAAGTATATGCATCTAGGAATAAAATCCTACAAGGGCACAAGAGTGAGAGTACTTAAGGAAAATGCATAACATTTAGCTTGAAGTACAAAGCAACATAGCATAAAGGTTGCATCAGCATGGTACAAACCAGAAAAGCCTACAAATATGCGTATAAACAAACCCTAAAAGCTTACAAAAGCAACATGGGTACAAACTTAAACTAAGAACCTTAAAAACCTACAAAGGTAACAGGTACAAATATGTAAATAAACACTGAATAAACAACATTATATAAAGATATAATAGTACCAGATAAACACAAGTTTTCCAAAAGAGAAAAATAAATAAAAACAAGCAAACCACCATAAACAAGTGTGTGAGTGTATATCAACACAACTCCCCCTTTCAATATGCTGCCTATCTCCCCCTTTCTATGTGCTGCTTTCCTCCTTTTTGTCAGGAATAGCTAAAGGCTATCTTCGAGCTTTTGCTGTATAGCATCCAATTGAGTCTCGATAGTTGTGAGTCGCATCAGAGTTTGACTGTGAAATGAGTGAACAAGCCATTCTAAATCGGATATCCGATGAAACACATTTGCAATCAAGTGGCTTTGCTTGGCTGTTTGAAATACAGGGGGAATAGATAAAGTGCCAGTTGATTGAGCAGGTGTGACTGGAGCATGAACAATTGGAGTTTCATAAGTGGATGGCTCACTCTTAGGTGTTCTAGAAGAATGACTCTTGCAGGCTTGAAAGGTCATCATAGATATTGGCCGAGCACGCATTATAATCTTTCCATCTGTCGATGAACGAACACCTTTACGAACCAAAATCTTCATGATGAGACTACAAAAAGGAAGACAAGTTCGGGTTGCTGATTAAGCTATTTCTTTCCCAATGGTTTGAAATATGTGGGCACAGATATCAATCGATACACCAAAAATGAGATCACAGAGAAATTGTGCTCTTCCAAGATTGATGAAGGCAGTGTTAGACAACGGGTATAGGTTGGAGAACATGATCAACTTCAAAGTCGTCAGTTCAGGTGAAAAATTTCCTATGCCTATAGAGGTTCCCTTGCTGACAACTTTATGATCGATTCCAAGAACTTGAAGAATGTCTTGTGCCTTGAGTACTCTGTCTTCATATAGGTGGTGTTCACACCTGCTGGTCTTGTGATGCGAAGAACTTTTGCAATGTAGTCTGGATTGATTGAGAATTCCTTTCCTCTTACCCAATATTTCAACTCTACTCCAGTGTATCCTTAATGAATTCCTTAATCAATTCCTCAATTGGATTTACAAAATTCCCAAACAAATCAGCCCAATCTCTTGCTTCAAAAATCCTAGGGATAAATGTTGTTCCCAAGGAATCAAATTGCACTACTTGTTCCACAATTGTCGGAGCTTTCATAAAAACATCTAAGTAGGTCTTTGAATCAGTTGGAGTCTTGAATTTTTCAGTTTCTGAATCTCAGGATGACTGAGTCGAGCAACGAGTTCGCTTAGCAACAGGGGATGGAACATCAATTATAATGTCTTTGCTTTTAGAGGAACGGCATGACATCTGCAGAAAATAAGACATACAACAGAGAACCAAGAGCAAAAACCCAAAACACGGAACCCAAAATGATTAGAGTCTAGTTAGTAAACAACATGATTAAGCATAAAGGATCAAAGATTGATATAACTAAAACACAGACCAAAGACCAAGACAGTAATAAGAAAAAAAATGATTGTTCAGAAACAACATAGTAGAGAGTGAACAATACCCTGTCACAAATAGCTGTCATTGTGACCATTTATCCTGAAATGATATGAACAGAATAGCATATAAAGAAAACTCAACACAGAGGAGCAACTAACATTCAAAAACACCAACATAACACCAAGAACACTCAATAAGGAAAAAGCAAACCCTTGTACGAACATGGTATAACACAAAGCATAATGGCAACAACACATTCACAAATTCAAGAAAAAAAAACACTCAAAACATGAAAAATGAAGTGAGATAGAGAAAAACCATACTTTTTTCTTGAAGATTGGAGTAGAAATGATGCAAAAATGGAAGCTTTTTCAAGAGTGACACGGAGTGTTTGAAAGAGAGATTTGGAGAAGACAATGAACAATCATTGAAATTCGAGGGAAAAATGAAAAGTTTTTGAAAAACTGTCCTTAAAACGCAAAACACGCGTTTTTCGCGACTAGGTCAAGTTGCCAAGTAAGCCATGAAACACATAGAAGTTAAGAATCTTGAAAAAAAAATTCTAAGTGTTTTTTGCAACTAGAAGGTCTACCCGCGAGACAGTCGCCAGGTGAGCCGCGAAAATATTTGTGTACCCTTCACGACTGGACCTTCCACTTGCGAATAAGTCGCCACACTAAGCCGCGAAAATCATAAAAATTAAATTTTAAAAAATTTTCTAAGTATTTTTTGCAACTGAGACCATGACTCGCTAGGGAGCTGTGAAAATTCTCGGAGTGAGCTCGCGACTAGGACATGCGACTAGACCAACCCGCGACTGAGTCGCCAAAACAGGGCAACACTGTTTTTGAAATTTTTGACATTTTTGTAAAAACAAAATACTTTCCAAAAACAAGATNACTTATATTTGCATGAACTCTTAATCCTGAGAGAATAATGGACCTAATCATGAAGTGTAGGTTGCTTTGATATATCAGGAGTGAGATCTAAAGTAACGGTCAAAACCTCAGTATGTTGGGCAACCACATTTCGTGTTGATGGAACATATATTCTTAAGATGGAATTCATAGTCTCTTAACAGAGATTTAAAATATTCCCTTGAGATAAGTTTAATGGGTTTAGTTATTCAGAGAGTTAGGCCTAACCACTTTGGTAAGAAATTACTAAAGTATATATTTATGAAATTGGATTTCATAAATGTATAATGAATAACTTAAAAGAATTAAACCGGGTACTCAAGGATTAAGACGTAGTAATCTTCAAAGTGACAGTTTATATTTATGACTTTGAATTACTACGAATATTTTATGAAGGGGTTGCATGTATAATAAAGTTTTGGGATATAATTTATTAATAAGGCCTAGAGTGCAATTATATTTATATAGTGGTATTAAATATAATTAATGGTAACTTTGGACTTGTCAAGAGTTGACAGAAAAGCCCAAGGCCCATTGGAGCTAGTGTCTTATTGGTCCTTTTGGTCCCACTCCAAGCCACACATTAAAGCCCAATTAGAAAGGCCCAATAGGCCAGCCCAATTAGATAATCAGTTATATATAAAGGGAGAGACATACAGAATTTTTATTAGAGAAAAAGTGAGACACTATTGTGAAGTGGTGTGTATGTGCGAGTGAAACCACTCAATTATTTTCCCTTGGAAATTGATTGAGAGACCACACTTCTTGGGCGTAAAGTGGAATTGGAGTGAAGATTGAAAGTGTTCCCAAGGACTTATAATCTTTTGTTTTGAATTTCACTGCACCAAAGTACGCTAATTCTAAAATTTACATAATGCAAGTTATCAATCATGAATGAAATAGATCTTTGTTTATTGCTTCCGCTATGTGTTTTGTATGAGATACAAAACCAGATTTAACCAACAGAGTATCCTTTATCACCCACACGTCATGTGCATTTGGGGTGATATCCTTGACAGATTGGGTACAAAAGTTAGGACTGTTAAACCTTTTTGTGAAGCTTTCCAAGCAATTTGTGAAGGCACCAATCATCTTCATCATGTCCATCATTCTAGGATCACGGTTTTGACTTCTTGGTTGCTTACCACCCCAAGACCTCTTGTCATTTCTTCTTCCTCATGATCGAGGAGCGCTTGCATTGTTCAACGCTCTCAGCTTATGACAGTTGGGTCTGGTATGTCCTTGCAATCCATAATAGTGACAAATATTATTCGTTCTAGGACCTCGTTGTAATTTGGAAGTGATCTTCCTCTAGCTTCATGTCTAGCTTCTGATGGATTACGGACTGTATTGAACATCCGTTGATCAGCTATATTCTTCTTCTTTTCAGTCTTAACCTTATCAGGAATAGAATCTTCTACAATTGGCTCTTTGGCCTTCACAAACTTCACTTCTTTGGTGACATTGGCTGATGAGCTACTCCCTTCGGTATATCCCACTTCAGACTTGTCTGAGACTGATTTTTGATGAGCAAGCATTTCATTGAGTTTCTTGGAGGAGACATGGTCTACCTTAGCATTAGCTTAAAGCATTTCATGCTCAAGGAATCGAATTTTTGAGTAAGCTTCTAACAGCTCTCCATTCATTTTCTCCACTTCACATTTAGCCTCCTTGTATTGCACTAGAAGAATTTTGTAATCTTCCTCGGCCCTTTTCATCTTCTTAATGGCCGCATTAGCCACCTTAGCATATTCACTGGTCTTCTCAAGGAGTGAGTTGTAAGTCTCTTGTAGTCCCACTGCTTCTTCAGCTTCCTCATCTTCAGACTCCTCAACTATTCCAATAGACTCCAAATCAAAGTGCTCACCAAGCTCCTTCACAAGTGTACCCAAATCATCTGAGGACTCTACATGTGCAATGGTCATGAATGCAGAGTAGTTTCCTTCTTCGTCACAACTTTCCTCCGAATAAGAATTTGATGAATCTGAGTCACTTAGAGTAGTGGCATAGACCTTGCCCTTTGACTTCAAATAGTTAGGACATTCCTTTTTGAAGTGTTCATGTCCATTACACTTGAAACATATGATTCATTGAGAAGATTGGGAATCTCTACCATCTTTCCTTCGGAATTCTTTCTTCTCCTTCCTAGAACTTTGAAATTTTCCTTTGTCACCAAATTTCTCACCGTTCTTGAGTTTCAAGAATTTTCGGAAGTTCTTTACAAGATACGCCACATCTTTATCTATTGCATCCTCTTTTGAAGAGTCATGAGATACCACTCTCTCATCAATTTTTTTAAGAGCAAGAGATTTGCTCTTCTTCTGCGTAGGTAGAAACAATTCATATGTCTGTAAAGAACCAACTAGCTCTTGAACTTTAATGTCGTCAAGATCTTTGCTCTCTTCAATAGCTGTTAGTTTGGCATGAAAACTTTCCAACAGTGATTGAAGGATCTTCCTTACAATTTTAGAATTCCCCGTCTTTTCTCCCAAATTGAATTTACCGACAACCACCTCATTCAACTTACTATAAAAAGAGTCGAAGGACTCATCCTCGCTCATCTTGAGCTCCTCAAAGCGAGTGGTCAACATCTGTAGTTTTGTGTCTTTCACCTTCTTTGTTCCTTCATAAGTAGTCTCCAGAATCTCCTATGCTTCCTTAGCAACAATGATGTATGAAATCCAGTGAAATTCTTCTAGAGAGACACCACAGAAAATAGCATTTAAGGCTTTACTATTAGCATTAGCCGCCATAAGAGATGCCTTATCCCAAGTGGATTTGGCAGCCTCCGGCTTAGTCCAACCAATTTCAATTGCATCCCACATAGCATCATCAATAGAACATAAAAATGCCCTCATTCGGACTTTCCAAAATGCATAATTATTTCCATCAAAAAATGGTGGCACATTTAGAGATTGAGACCTATCCATCTCAAAGTAAGGTCAAGGATCGCACTAGGGTGTTTAAACCACAACAAGTGCACCTGCTCTAATACCAATTGAATGTTCAATATGTGTGTAAAACACCCTTGAACGTTTAGACCCCAATTTACAAATTATCAATTCAAGCTTATTATCAAAAAATTAATGTACGGAACATGAACATAAGCCAAATACAGAATTGATAAACAATCTAAGCTAATTATAATCACATCCATAGCAAAAAATAAAAGGTAAAGATAAAGGGAAGAGAAATGCAAACACAGGGACAACACACGATGTATTATCGAAGAGGAAACTGAAGCCCTCGGCGTAAAACCTCTCCGTCGCCCTCCAAGTGGTCAATAATCCACTAAAAAATGTAGTTGGGATACATGAACAGCAATATACCCTCCAAGCCTAATCTACCTAAGTACCTAAGCCCTCCAAACTTCTTGCTCTAACGAGGTTGCGCAACCTTTTTCTTTTCTAGCTTACTGGATTCTGCTATAAACCATAGCATCAACCAATAGTCATTGGTCCCTTCCAAACTGCTTCCCTTAGCACCAAAAGAAATTTCTCATAGTCGTGGGTATGGTGAGAAAAGGATTTGGTTAAGAACCTCTCAAGGATGTATCAATGGAGAGGAAGAGAGTAGAGGAATTTAAAGAGTCTCTTAGGTGAAGATTGTGGATGAGTTAATCTTGTTTTTCTCTAGGGTTTCTCTCTCAAAATTCTCTCTGGAAGCTCTCTACATTTCGTGGGAATGAGGGGTATTTATACTAAGGTGAGTATGGAATGTGAAGTGTCAGTTTTTCCCAAACAGGTCATTCTGGCGACTTGACCTCGCGACTGGATTGAGTCGCGAGTTCAATCAGCAAGCTAACAGCTTGGCCAGCCTGTGACTTTTGTCTTATAGTGTAACAGCTGGCGCGACTCTTCAACTTTTGGCATGCTTGGCACATGTGCAACTTTTGGTGACTTGCAAGCCACGAGCCACCCGTGAGATCCAGTCGTGAGTCCCTATTTCTTTGCATAATCTTGAACATTTCTTCACACTCTCTCACTCACTACCCTTACAAGTTCCCACCTAATACAGGGTTTATAAATGCTAAAATACAAGCGAATTTGGCACGAAATAAAGCCAACAAGATGGTTGATTAAATTCAACCTTACATTTTGCTTGGAACTTTGAAGAGATGCTAGGTTTGGATCCTAAGCTAGTCACATATAAGCTGAATGTTGATCCTAAAGCCAAGCTCGTGAAGTAATCAACTAGGAAGTATCGATTAGATGTTGAAGAAAAGATCAAGGTTGAGGTGAACAAGCTTTTGAAGGCAGGGTTTATAGAAGAGATCAAGTGCCCAGAATGGTTGGCAAACATAGTTCCTGTAAAGAAGAAGGGTGGGCAGATAAGGATTTGTGTAGACTTCAGAGATCTTAACGAGGCTTGCCCTAAGAATGTGTTTTTGCTGCCCAATTTTGACATTCTAGTGGACATAGATGCTGATCACATATGCTTTTCCTTTTATGGATGGCTTTAGTGGTTACAACCATATCATGGAACCAACAGGTGCCTAGAAAACCACTTTTAGGACACCTTTCGGGAACTACTAGTTCAAGATAATGCGTTTCGAATTAAAGAATACTGGTGCTACATACTAGAGAACCATGACCTTGATTTTTCATGACATGTTAGCAAGTGGTGGATTATGTTGACAACCTGGTGGTAAAAGTGAAGAGTCCAGTTGAGCACTTATTGCACTTGAGACCAAGTTTTTAAAAGGTGCAGGAAGTACAACCTAAGGATGAATCTTATGAAGTGTGCCTTCAAGGTATCTTTGGGGAAATTTTTGGGGTTCCTTGTCCATCAAAGAGGGATCGATTTAGATCCCACAAAATCTAAGGCAATAGCCACACTAACTCCACCAACAGCTTTGAAAGAACTAAGGAGCTTTGTAGGAAAGGTCAACTTGAGAAGGTTTATCCAGGGTTGGCTGAGATCTTGAAACCTTTGGTTGAGAAAACTAAGAAAGGGATAGCTTTTGTATGGTGTGGTCAATCTAAGAAGACATTTAAGAAGATACAAGCTATTCTAGCAACTCCTCATACCATAGTTGCTCTATCACTTGGCATGCCTCTTTTATTGTACATAGCTAATAGTGAGCAATCACTAGGGACTTTGTTGTCTCAGGAGCAGGGAGGTATGGAGAAGCTAGTATATTACATTAGCAGGCTTATGAAGGGACCAAAGCTGAGATATTCCATAGCAGAAAACGTATGTTTATCCTTAGCTTTTGCTATGTTAAAATTCGATCATTACTTTCCAGGGCATTGTATACATCTAGTGACCAAGAGTAATCTTGTAAAGTACCTTCTAACCTTTCCTCAATTGTCAGGGAGAATGGTTCTGATGGTGAACTAAGAATTAAGCTAACTCCAATCTCGTCCATGAGAGTTGTCCATGTTAAGAAGGCAAGAATGGACCTTCTTTATAGAACTGGTCGTCCATGCATTTGAGGCTCGTCCATTAAGAAAATGTTTGGACGACCCTAGACACTTAGGAAATTCCAAATGCTTTTCTCTATAAGAGTCAATGAATTGGACCATGCGTTCCTATTCTGAGGCATGAGTGAAAATCGAGGTTCATTGCTATAACTTCTTACTAAGTACTTAGCTTCCAATAATGGTTATGGAAGATAAGATCAAATAGTCCAACTTCTATAGCGATTGTGGAAGTTAACCCTGAACCTTTGGAACTCCTCAAAAATAGGGGAAGTTATTAGACAAGTAACTGCTTCAAGTGTACACTATATAAACGCTCATTTACATCAAATGAAGGTAAGTTTTTCACGATTCCCAAAAAAGGTGGAATTCTAGAATTTAAGAGAGAAACTAACTTAACCATCGGAGGGTTCATAGTGGGTGCACCCCGGTCACCTTTAATCGTGTTCTTTCCTTTTTAGGACTTCCAAAAAATGGTTATATCTTTGACGCCTGGAGCATTCAGCCTACTGATTTTCTTCGCATCATCAGTTGGCATTGTTTGTGGGAAACAAGATTAATTTCATGTTTTGTAGTTTATCTTTCTTCGACAAAAGGCTGCATGGTTCGAACAAGGTCAAGGGCCACTAGCCTAGGCCACCAGGAGAGTAAGGATGCTTCTAGCAATCCCCACCGTGATCGTTAGTCAGTGCCTGTCATACAACCATTTTCCATTCAGCACATGCAGTCCATGGCAACTGCCATGGCGGAGTTAATTCGTTAGAACCAAGAGTTGACTAAGGAGATTAATTTAAGGAGGCAACGTCATGAAGGATACACTGAAGGACAAGCCCAGAGTCAAGAAGGTAGAGGAGGAAATGTTGAGCTCGAGAGCCAATCAAAGGGTACCACTTCACGAAGGGTGCCACACTTGGAGAGGGAGATGGACAAGATGAGGAAGGTCATGGACGAGATGAGGGAGAACATGAGAAGGGCGAATCCCGTAGAGGATTTAGTTCATCAAACAGACTCTCCTTTCATGGCTTCCATTAACGGTCACCCCTTGCTCCGAAGTTCAAGATGCCTTTCTTGGACTCGTATGATGGAACACGTGACCCTTTTGATCATATTGCTACTTTCAAGACTACGATGCACCTCCAAGTGGTTCTAGATGAGATTATGTGTAGAGCCTTCCCTACCACCCTCAAAGTGCCAGTGTGAGTGTGGTTTAGCAAGATACATCCAAATACAGTGAGTTCTTTTGAAGAATTGAGTAAGTTGTTTGTCAATAATTTTATCGGAGGATAAAGGCACAAACGTTCCTCGTCTAACTTACTAACCATAGAGCAAGGAGAAAATGAAAGCTTGTGGTCCTTCATTACTCGTTTCAACAAGGAAGCCCTAACAATGGACGAGATGGATGACAAGTTGCTATTAGTGGCCTTCCATAATGGAGTTAATTCTGATTTATTCATCCATAAGCTTTATGAGCAAGAGCCTTAAACCGTGGCTGAACTTGTCCATTCAGCTCAAAATTTCATAAATGCAAAAGATGCAATTATAGCTAAGAAGAGAAAGAGAGTTGAGAGAATGGAAGTAGTTCACCCATGCCATTCTGAGTAAGGTCCTCATCCAAAGAAGGGACGGACAGGAGAGAAGAAAGATTGAGACAACAAGAAGCCAGGCTCTTTAACACAGAGTTAGCAATATACGCCCTTGAACATGCCGCTTGAACAAGTGCTTATGCAAATCAAGGATGATCCTTCCTTGAAGTGGCCGAAAAAAATGAAAGGAGATCCTAACAAGCGCAATAGGAACAAAGTATTGCCACTTCCATAGAGACCATAGGCATGATACGAATGAGTGTTTTGATTTGAAGCAGCAAATAGAAAATTCTATCAGGCAAGGAAAATTAAGAAATTTCCTTGGACGAGATCACAAAAGCGAGAAGTTGAAGGGAAAGCTAGAAGAGCCGTTATGACCTTGACTTGGAGAAATAAGGGTTATTATGAGAGATACTTTAACATGACAGTCTTCCAAGTCAAGAAAGACGTATCTCAAGGTGGTGCAAAACATCCAACTTTCTGGACGATCACCAAGGATAAGGACGGACGAGCCTACCATCATGTTCACAGATAAGGATGCTGAAAGAGTTCACCACCCGCATGATGATGCAATCATTACCACTTTGCTCATTGCTGATTATACGACTAGAAGGGTGTTAGTAGACAATGAAAGTTCAGCAGACATCCTGTATTACCCCGCCTTCCAACAAATGAGGCTTGGACGAGATCAACTTTGTCCAGTATGTTCACCCTTGGTGGGATTTGGAGGAATGAAAGTGCAACCCATAGGAACCATTACATTACCTGTGGTGGTAGGATCATACCTGTAGCAAATAACCAAGGAAGTGAACTTCCTCACAGTAAACTATTCGGTTTCTTATAATGCAATCATCAGAAGACCAACTTTGAACAACAAGAAGGTAGTGACATCTATTTACCGCCTATTAGTCAAACTCCCTACAGAGTACAGGATAGGGCAAGTGCAAGGAGATCAGTTAGCAGCGAAAGAGTGTATTTGGCCATGTTGGTTATGGACGAGCACGTTCAAACTATGAACATTAAGGAGAGGAGAGTTGTTGCAGAGCCCACCAAAATGCTGGAAGACATCCCTTTGGACGAGAACAACCCTGAGAAGTATACAAGGGTTAAAGCAAGTATGGAAAAGAAGACGAAGCAAGACCTTGTCCAGTTCTTAAAGAAGAGCATTGGTGCGTTTGCATGGAGTTATGAAAGCATGCCAAGTATAGACCCTAGTGTCATCACCCATCCTCTAAACATACATCCTTCCTCCAAACCTGTATGTCAGAAGAAGAGAGTATTTGCTCCTAAATGAGATAATGCCATTAAGGAAGAAGTTCAGAAGTTAACTAAAGCAAATTTATTCGGGAAGTTTATTACCCGGATTAGTTGGCTAATGTAGTGATGGTCAAGAAGGCTAATGGCAAATAGAGGATGTGTGTGGACTTCACCAATTTGAATAAGGCTTACCCCAAGGATAGCTATCCGTTACTGCATATTGATCAGTTGGTGGACTCAACCGCGGGTCATAAGATGCTAAGTTTTATGGATGTCTTCTTAGGTTACAATCAAATAAGAATGGACAAGGCAAATCAAGAGAAGACATCCTTTGTTAGTAGTCAAGGCCTGTTTTGCTATAAGGTGATGTCATTTGGTTTGAAGAACGCGGGGGCAACTTATCAACGGCTAGTTAATCATATGTTTCACCAGTCGATTAGACAGAAAGTAGAAGTTTATATAGATGATATGCTGGTAAAGAGCTTGGACAAGAAAAACCATCTAGACGACCTCCAAAAAACCTTTGACACACTTAGACAGTACAACATGAAGTTAAATCCGAGCAAATGTGCTTCCAGAGTCTCGTCTGGTAAGTTTCTCTGGTTCATGGTTTCTCAAAAGGGAATTGAGGTGAACCCCTATAAAATCCAAGCAATATTGAATATAAAGCCACCAAGGAACATTAAGGAAGTCCAGTCCCTCACCAGATGAGTTGCTACCCTAAACAGGCTTGTCTCTAAAGCAACTGACAAATGTTTACCATTTTTTAAGGTTCTTAAGAAGGCATTTGAATGGAAGAATTTTAAAAGGCCTTTCAAGACCTCAAGACCTACCTTACCACAGCTCCTCTACTAAGCCCGTCCATGCCTGGTGAAGAATTATATTTGTATTTAGCGGTGTCCCTACATGCGGTGAGCTCAGCGCTGATTAGAGAAGAAGGGAAGATACAGAAGCCTATATACTACACAAGCCAAGTGCTAAGAGGAGTGGAAGGACAATATCCCATGATGGAAAAACTATCCTTTGCTTTGGTTAAAGCTTCTAGGAAATTAAGGCATTATTTTTAGGCTCATGTCATCAATGTCTTAACAGATCATCCATTAAAGAAGGCAATGAACAAGCTGGAGGACGCAGGATGACTAATCCAATGGGTCATAGAACTTAGTAAGTTTGATGTCAAGTACCAACCAAGAAGTGTGATAAAAGCACAAGTATTGGCAGATTTTATTGCAAAGTTCACTCCGAGTCAAGGAAAACTCGACAAGGTGGACAAAGCTCAAAAAGGGTCATCCATGTGGATGGATCGTCTACACTACATACATGAGGGATAGGAGTTGTTTTGTAGTCCCCAAAGAAGATGAGTTAAAGTACAAGGTTCATTTATGATATCCAGCAATCAACAATGAAGTGGAGTATGAAGCCCTTCTTAAGGGGCTAGAATTGGTAAAATCCATGGGAGCAGAATCAATACTCGTCCAAGAAGACTCTCAGCTAGTTATGGGTCAAGTAAATGGAACGTACAAAGCTAAGGAAGAGAAGATGAAGAAATATCTTAATAAGGTAAAGTGCCTTGTGAAAAGATTTATTAAGGAAGCTAGTTTCATTCAAATCCTAAGAGAAGAAAACATGGAAGCAGATGCCTTAGCGAAGGAAGCCTCAACGAGTAAATCAATGTATGAGTTTGATGAAATCCAATATATGCCAAGCATAGATCTTTCGGAAGTACAACAAATAGAAGGTGAAGAAAATTGGATGACCCCAATAGTAGCGTACCTAAAGGATGGAAGGCTTCCAGACGGAAAGGATGAGGCTAGAAAGCTAAGAATCAGATCAACCAAGTATGTCCTTATGGAGGAGTTGCTATACAAAAGAGGCTTTTCTCAATCTTATCTAAGGTGCTTAGCTCCATACAAGGCAAACTATGTGCTGAGGGAAGTTCATAAAGAAGTATGTGGAAACCACTCAAAAGTAAGGGCACGGGTCCATAAAGTTGTCCGTGCAAGTTATTATTGGCCAATTATTCAAGCAGATGCAAAGGCTTAAGTTAAGGTGTGTGACCAATGTCAAAGCTTCAGCAATATCCCTAAGCAGCCATCAAAGTATCTCACCCAAATGATGGCCCCATGACCCTTTGCATAATAGGGATTAGATATCTTGGGCCCCTTTCCACTTGGAACTAGGTAGATGAAATTTTTAGTAGTCGAGATTGACTACTTCACTAAGTGGGTGAAAGCAGAACCCCTAGCAAAGATCACCTAGCAGAATGTCAAGAATTTCGTCTGAAAAAACATTGTATGCAGGTTTGGGGTGCCTAGGGTATTGATATCAGACAATGGACGACAATTTGATAACTCACTTTTCAGGGGCTTCTGCAAACACTTTGGAATTCAGAATCATTATTCCTCACCCGCCCACCCACAAGGAAATGGTCAAGCAAAAGTGGCAAACCGATCCTTGTTGAAAATCATTAAGACTCAGCTTAAGGGGACAAAAGAAGTGTGGCCAGAAGAGTTACCAGGAATTTTATGGGCTTGTAGGACGACTGTAAGAACCCCTACAGGGGAAACTCCTTTCAAACTAGCCTATGTAAGTGAAGTAGTGATACCTGCAAAAGTTCATATGGCCAGTCACAAGGTGATAAAGTATTAAGACGAGGATAACGAAGAGTAACTACGCCTTGGCCTGGATCTAATAGACAAGGTAAGGATGGTTGCGGAGCAAAGGATAGCAAGGTACAAAAACCTCATGGCCAAAAAATATGATGCAATGGTGAAACCTAGGCATTTCAACATAGGGGATCTCGTCCTGAAAATGGTCTCTTTGGCAACCAGAAACCCAACTTATGGGAAATTGGGACCTAATTGGGAAGGACCCTACAGGGCTATCAATTGCATAGGTTAGAGCACCCTTGGAATGTTGAGCACTTAAGAAGATATTATCAGTAAGATATTAGCCTAGACGAGCATTATCCTGGATGAGATCACCCAAGATGTTGTCACTTTGGATGAGCCAAAGTTTACGTTGCTTTCTGTTGTATGTTTTTAGCATTATATGTTATGTTTTAACTCCTTAAGGGTGTATTAGTTTTTAAACTAACTATGGATGAAGTCATGAACTTGAATCATATTTGTTTGTATTTATAATTCCCTAAAAGGCAGTAACTTCTAAACACGTGCCATACTTGTGGATGATGTTTATATTGTTAATATGTAGTTTGGATTTCCAATGTAATATATAAATCTAATCTCCGTAATTTCATCCACAAGAAGGCTAAGGCCTAAAGATGAATAAAAATCTCTGGACGCAGGGATGTAATGTCTATAAGCTTTTCTCGAAATAAGGATAAAGCAAAGAAAAACAAGCTCAAGGCATATTCGTCCAAACAATGGATGAAGTAAAGCCTTAAGCGTATTAGTCCAGTCCATGGACAAGGAAATGCATGCACAAGAATATTCAAATTCCATGGATAGGACGCCAGCTAAAACAATCCAATCTTTGGACGAGTAAAAAGCTGAATGCCTCACATAAAAATAATTCCTATGGACGGAAAATAGAACCAGCTGCCAAGTCTTAGGACGAGTAAAGCTGGAAAAACCAGTGTCATTTGCAAGATGAGTTATACCTGTAAAACTTAAAGAATGGTAAAGGATGTTAAACATGAGGAAGTTCTTGTCATGGATGAGCCATGCTTGAAATAAATGTAATGGGTGTAAAAAAATGTTCATCCAAACAACATGTTTAATAGTAAATGAAAAAGTAATGAAAATAAACATTCATTCATAACATTTAGAAAAGGGTGGACGGCCATCGTCCAAAAACCCTTATAAAGTAGAACTTAACAATTGCTTGAAAGCTCGTCTTAAGTGATACAGATGAGTAAAATGTACTTGAACAATTACAAATGGTCCTAAACAATGGACCTCATAAAAAAAAAGGGGAAACAAGGTAAAGAGAAAATAAGATTAAAATTTTCTTTCACTGAGGGGGGTCATCTTCAGCATCTTGGGTATGTTGGGTGGTCGCATTGTCCTCGATGTTAATATCTTCTGAGCTCATCTGGAGGAGGGAGCTTGTAGCAGCACCAAGGTTGAGCTTAATGGAGCTAAAGTCAACCTCAGGGAAGTTTTCTATAGCGTGTAGGAATTATGCATATACACAACGGGAAAAATTAAACGGATCTTCTTCATTCACAATTGGTAACATGTACTAAGTAAGTTTCAGAATTTAGGAACTAGAGAGTGTACCTTGAAGCAGTGAAATTCAAAACTCCCTTCAGAAGTTCTTGAGAAGACTTTCAATCTTCACTCCAATTCTACTAACGCCCAAGATGTGCGGTCTCTCAATCAGTTATATGAGTTTGTTCTAGAGAGAATGAAAGAGTGTCCTTCCCTCACATACATACCAATCCATGTTATATCAAAATCTGTATGTTTCTCTCCTAATAACTGATTATCTAATTGGGCTAGCCTTTTGGGCCTTCCCAATTAGGCTTTAGTATGTGGCTTGGAGTGGGACCAAAAGGGAACAAATAAGACACTAGCTCTAATGGGTCTTGGGCTTTTCTGTCAACTCTTGATAAGTCCAAAGTTACCATTAATTATATTTAATACCACTATATAAATATAATTGAACTCTAAGCCTTATTAATAGATTATATCCCAAGACTTTATTATACATGCAACCCCTTCATAAAATAT
Organism: Quercus suber; assembly: GCF_002906115.3. NCBI lineage: Eukaryota > Viridiplantae > Streptophyta > Magnoliopsida > Fagales > Fagaceae > Quercus > Quercus suber. Next base: position 159,032 of record NW_027070180.1, read on the forward strand.
TCATAGTAATACAAAGTCATTAAATAAAAAGACTGTCACTTTGTAGATTACTACATCTTAATCATTAAGTACCCAGTTTAATCCTTTAAATTATTCATCATATATTTATGAAATCTAATTTCATAAATATATACCTTAGTAACTATTTACTAAAGTAGTTAGGCCTAACATTCTAAATAACAAACCCATTAAACTTATCTCAAGTGAATATTTTATATCTTCATTAAGAGACTATAAGTTCCATCTTGAGAATATATGTTTCATCTACACTAAATGTGGCTGCCTAACATACTGAGGGTTTGACTGTTACTTTAGATCTTCACTCCTGATATATCAAAGCAACCTACACTTCATGATTAGGTCCATTATTCTCTTAGGATTAAGAGTTCATGTGAATATAAGTCGTGAGATTTATTATTCAATTAACAGTCATTAGAAGAATAATAAATCTCACAGCGGTCTAGTTCAATATGTCTTAACTCTTAAAACATATCAACATATCAACTAGAAGTCACCATTTCCATGATCAAGACAAATTATCTTAGTTGACATGTTATAGTCTTTGTAGATGAAATGCCCAATTTCATCACCGACTACTACCTAAATTCTAAGTTTACAAAGAACTTGTGATTTATATCTTCTGTGACTTTTTACATAAATCACATACTATGCATCTCATAGACTATATGACAATGTCCAAATATTCATGTTACAATTATTTCAGATAATAATAAAACAAATTTATTAATTATAACATTAAGTCATACACCATGTTATACATAATGTAATACATAGTATCATACAATAGGATTTAATGGCATAAATGCACAAATCCTAACATAGTGTTCATTCTTAAATCTTTAAAGCCCATTGCGTAGTTGGTGTCCAACAAATCAGTGAATTGTTTAGATGCTTTAAACTCCACTACAATGTCTTCTTTTGCCATGGTAAGAAGGGTACTCAACTCGTCATTCCTTGTTTGGAGGTAGTCAAGACGAGTATCCTTTTTAATAGCATTAGTTTTTGAAAGCTCGAAAATATGTTGAAAACACAAGAGCTGTTTAGACCCCCAAATAAAAGTTATGGCTCGATTGATTTTACACTAACTTAATACTAAGTGCAGAATAGTGTAAAAGCGAGTGGATAAACAAACAAGCTACTCTAATCCATAATCAAAGCAACACAGAAATAAAAATGGAATGTAAAAGAGTAAGGAAAAAAAGATGCAAACACAAGATAACACGCCGATGTGTTATCGAAGAGGAAACTGAAGAACTCGGCGAAAAACCTCTCTACCACCCTCCAAACGGAAATCGATCCACTAGACAATCAGTTGGGATACATGGGTTAGCAAGAGACCCTCCAAGCCTAATCTACCCGATGTACCTAAGCCCTCCAAACTCCTACTCCAACAAGGCTTCTCAGAATCATGTCTTGTCTAGTTCTCCCAATCTCGCAACAAGCTCCATGTTGCATCTACCATCCTTGGCTTCTTCCAATACTTCTCAACAGTACCAAAACTTCACTTGACACTTTGAAAGGGTGTCCTAAGTCTTTGGGCTATCAACCTCTCAATGGTATAGAAATGGAGAGGTAGGAGTTGAAGAAATTCTACAAGCAAATGTGTAGAGGATTGTGGGTATAACAATCTCTAACTCTCAAGGTGTTTGGCTAGGGTTTTCTCTCAGAAGCACTCCTCAACATTTGTGGGTAATGTGGGTAATATAATGTAGGCACAAAAAGTGTGTATCAGAATGGACAGTCTGGCAGAACAAAATGTCTCGTGGGTGTCTTGCGAGAAGGCCTTACCCGTGAGATACTCGCAAAACATAGTTGTCTCCATCCTAGCTTGACTCTTCACATTCCAGCATGTGCAAGTCACATGAGTCACTTCACGGGATGCTTAGTCGTGAGCTACCCACAAAAACACTCCAGTCTTCAATTGCTTGAGTCTTCACACTCTCTCTCTTTATCACACAACTCTTACAATCAAATCTCACAATAAATATAGGGTACAAAAGATTGAGTAAAATTACAATCAAATTTCGCACGAAATATAAACCAACAAAACACATAATTGTAAATAACAACTTTACAGTTTTTAGCTCCTCAACTAGGTTTTACAACTCCTTAGCCTCGTCTTTGGCCTTAGCTGCCACCTCAGCCCAACGCTTGCAATCATCCTCAACCTCCTAGATCCTCATCTCAAGTAGATGATTTGATTGCTTGATCAAATCTAATGTTCCATGACCTATATGCTTGCTTAAGTCCATAAATGGACCTTTTCAACTTGCATACCATACGCTCTTGATTCTTTGCTTTGAAACCTTCCAGTTGCATCATATAGATTTCTTCTTCAAGATTACCATTAAGAAATGCAGTCTTGACATTCATTTGTCAAATCTCATAATCATAATGAGCAGTCAATACCTTCTTTTTGTGTATACCCTTTCACCACTAGTCTTGCTTTAAAGGTTTCAACCTTTCCATCTATCCCTCTCTTTCTCTTGTAAACCCATTTGCAACCAATATGTTTAATGCCATTAGACGCCTTTACAAGATCCCATACTTGATTGGAATACATAGAATCCAATTTAGATTTCATAGCTTAGACCTAATGATGTGCATTTATATCATTCATTGCCTCTTCGTAAGTGTAGGGATCTGATTTAGCCTCTTCTGGGATAGCTTCATAAGTTTCTCCCAAACCTATAAATCTTATAGGAGGTTGAACAATTCTCCCACTTCGACGAGGCACCCGTGTACTAGTCATCTCATGAGTAATGTCTTATGGTGTATCTAATACACCCACATTATCCCTAGTTCATGCATTGGTTGTTCAATTACAGGTTCATCTATTTCAGCTAAGGCAACTTTACTTCTAGGACTAAAATTATTCACATAATCATCCCCCAAAAACTTGGCATTGGCGCTAACAAACACTTTGTTAACTTTATGATTATAGAATAAATAACCCTTAGTTCCCTTCGAATACCCTAAAAACATGCATACTTGTGTTTTTGCTTCCAACTTATCAAACTTCCCTTTCAACACATGTGCTGGACATCCCCAAATGTGGAGGTATCTCATATTAGGCTTACGCCCACTCTACAATTCCTTAGGTGTGTTGGGAACAGATTTAGATGGAACTAAATTCAAAATATGCATTGCAGTTTTTAGTGCATATCCCTAAAAAGAAACTGTTAAAGTTGAGTAACTCATCATTGACCTAACCATTTCTTAAAGAGTCCTATTCCTTCTTTCTGCTACACCATTTTGTTGGGTAGTTAATTGGGATATAATCCCATTTCGAATTAAGTAATCCTTGAAATCCCCAAGAAGGTATTCGCCACCTCGATCAGATCGAATGGTCTTTTTGTGTTCACCTAATTGATTCTCAACTTCAACCTTAAACTCTTTGAACTTTTCAAAGGCTTTAGACTTCTGTCTCATTTGGTATACATAATCATATCTTAAGTAATCATCAGTAAAAGTGGTGAAGTACTCATACCCTCCTTTTGCTTGGGTTGACATAATACCACATACATTCGTATGGACTAATTCAAGCAATTCTTGGGCTCTTCTACCTTTTGCATTAAAAGGTCATTTGGTCATTTTACCTTCGAAACAAGATTCATAAACTGGAAATCCATCAAAGTCCATGGGCTCTAAGAGTCCATCTGTTAGGACATATATGTTTTAACTTGTTTAAGAACATATGTCACTTAGTTATGTATATTGGCTAATCCTTTGACAAAACGCACTCTGCTTGTATTTGGGTAGTTCTAGGTGTTTTTAATACTTCAAGAAACAATGTTTCAAGGTCAAGTGTTGAAGTCATCAAGTCTGTCCAAGAGAAAGCAAGTTGAAGTGCAGAATTTTTAAAGCTCGACACCTCTCGATAGCTACCTCGACACCTGCTATCTGTTGAGAATTAAAAAGTCAGAATTCCAATCTGATTTTCTTGGGATCCGTGAATATGTTTTTGGGCTTTCTTTTCTTCTAACCCTAAACATATAAAAGGATTATTTTAAGAGCCGTTTTGGGTGACACAAGTTGGATTATCATTGAGCAATCTCTGTTTAAGCAAATTGTGATCAACAGACGAAGTTCTTGACCTAGTTCATCTTCCATCAAGAAGTTGCTGTGTATTTGCACCATAGGGTTTTGTAACCAAGCATCTTCCTGCTATTCATCAGAAAGGATGATCTGAAGAACTTTGCAGCCAACCATTCTTCCTCAGTTGGTGTTCTGAAGTCGCGTACTTGGATCCGCGCATTGGTTAGTCACGTACTTGGGAGCCGTGCATCAAAGGTGGAGACTGTCACTACAGATCAAGTCCAATTGGGTATTGGGGTAAGGGTTCAACTGTAGGTTGGTAAGGTACTTGGGATTCCTTTACTTGTAACCGCTTGATTTGATAATAGTGGAGTTTCGGGAGTGGTGACCTGAAAATCACCCGGTGGAGTTTTTGCCATTAGGGTTTTCCCCATTCGTAAACAAATCACCGTGTTATTTATTTTCCGCTGCATATTTAGTTGTTGGTGATTTGTTTGTGCTTCCATAAAATTGCATGATTAATTGATTAATTAATTACTTGGCTAAATTAATTAATTAGGGTTAATCACTAGGGGTCATTCAGATTGTGACCTATCAAGTGGTATCAGAGCAGGCACACTCTGATTAGGGTTTAATCTTTGCTGTGTTGATCCATTGACCCCTGTTTGTCATGGATAGAGGACAATCTTTAATTATACCTCCTTTATTTGATGGCACTAACTATGCATACTGGAAAGTACGCATGAGAGCTTTCTTGCAGTCTTTAGATGAAAAGGTGTGGCAAGCTGTAGAGATTGGCTGGACTAAGCCAACAGAACAACCGGCCGAGTGGGATGATGCTAAGATCAAGGCGGCCAACTTCAACAGCAGAGCGCTGAATGCCCTTTTTAGCGCAGTCACCAATGAGGAGTTCAAGAAGATATCCTCAACTGAAACTGCTAAGGAGGCTTGGACCATCCTCCAGACAACCTATGAAGGCACAAAGGCTGTCAAAGACTCAAAGTTTCAGAGGCTCACTACAAGCTTTGAGGAAATTAAGATGGAGGAGGATGAGTCGTTTGATGAGTTCTATGCCAAGCTCAAGGACATAGTGAACTCAGCCTTCAATCTTGGGGAAACCATCCCTGAACCCAAGATTATAAGGAAGGTGCTCAGATCTCTACCTGAGAGATTTCATGCCAAGATTACGGCAATTGAGGAATCAAAGGATATAGACAAGATTCCTTTGACTGAGCTGGTTGGAAACTTGCAGACCTATGAGATAGGGTTATCCAGGATTGGCAAGTCCAACAAAGGCAAAAGCATGGCCTTGAAGGCAAAGAGCAGTGATACAGATGAGTCTTCTGATGATGAAGATTCCAAGATGAAGTCCTACATCACTCGGCAGTTCAAAAAGTTCATGAAGAATGCCAATGGAAGGAGCTTCTACAAGGACCGCAGGCAGTTCAGTTCTTCTCAGTTCAAAAGCCAAGACAAAGGGAAGAAGGATACTAAGGAGGGCGGTCAGTATACTGTTCCCGCAGGACCAAAATGCTTTGGGTGTCATGGGTTCGGACACATGAAACATGAGTGTCCTACATATCTGAAGAGCATTGGGAAAAGCAAGGCCCTTGCTGTAACCCTAAGTGACACTGAGCCTGAAGATGATTCCGACAATGAAGATGACGGAATTTTAAATGCCTTCACTGCCACAGTCAATCCTACTGAAGGGATTGTTGAAGAAGTGGATGAAGAAGAAGAATTGGTGGAGTCCAAATTTGAGAAGATGGATGATCAAGATGATATCCATTCAGCCTATGAGAAGCTTTACAAGCTCTCTGAAAAGCATGAGAAATTATATAGGCTGGCCACCAAGAAGCTCAGTGATGTGGAACTCGATCGTGAAGAGCTGTCCACGAAGTTTGATGAGGCGAATCAAACTATTGGAGCACTGAGATTTGAGAACAACTTTTTGGCTGAGAAGACCAAGAAGCTTGAAGCGGAGCTGTTTCAAGTCAGAGCTCAACTGGAGAGGACCTCAAGTGCAAAGCTTGATGAGATGCTTAGCAATCAGAAACCTGCTTCGGATCGAACTGGTTTGGGGTATGGTATCTCTTTCTCTAATTCTGCTTCTACTAGCAATACTGTTTTTGTTCCTCCTGCTAATAACATTGAAATTGAGAACATTGATGTTAAAACTGAATTAGCTAGTGAGAACTTAGACAAGGGAAAATCTGTCTTAGGAGCACCCCCTAAGCTAGACAAGAAAGATGCTAAAAACCCTAGAGCTAAGAAGGCTAACTCTCAAAAGCCTAAACAAAAGAAGCAGCATCTCTGTCATCATTGTGGAGCTGCCGGTCATACTAGACCAAATTGCTATAAGTGGTTAGCCACTCAACAGAGCAATGGCATGATAGCATCTGGAAGCCACAATCAGCTTCAATCCTCTCTTGCTCCTCTTGGAGATCTTCTGAAAGCCCTCATGTTCCTTTCGAACTTGAACGGGTTAAATTCTTCCCCCTCACCGCCGGTTCAAGGATTCAATCAAAGGAAAGGCTCTTCCAAGGTGTGGAAGAAAAAGGACTTTAAGTGATTTCATCACTTTCTTTTCCCTTTTTGTTTTTCTATGTTTTGCATTGCTTGTGTGTTTTGTTTTTCTGCTGAGTCAGTCTAGTTTTTGCATTATTTTGTTTAACATGTTTTGTGTGTTTACTTTCAGTTTTGTTTATTTTGTTTTTGATTTAAAATAAAAAAAAAAAAAAATTGAAAAATCAGAAAAATACAAAAACAGTGTGTGTTTTGTGTACTTTGGTACTTGTGTACCTTGGATGGCCAATGAAACAAAGTTTTCTAAACTTTGTATCTCTTGTAGCTTAGATGAGCATCTCTATGCACAACTAAGCAAGTGAGCTTTGTGGCTCTTGTTTGTGATGAGTAAGATTAGGTTATCTCTTAAAACTTAACACTCATATCACTCTTTTTGACGGGTAGGACTAGAAAATCCTAAGAGAAAGGCATAAATAACCATCTCACCACTGTTGCCCGCCAATCATAATATGACACCTGTATGCTTCGGCATAGCAAAAGTGCAGTGTCAAAGACATTCGTATGCTTCGGCATAGCAAAAGTGCGATGTCAAATGCTTAACATCTTGGGTATTTCTTTTCTCTCTTTTATATACCCATGTATGATATGCTAAAATAAAAGAAAACATGCAAAGAAAATAAAAAGCAAAAAGATTAAAAATGCTTTAAATATGGTTGCAAGCGTGTATTCTAGGAGATGTGGGAGTTATAGGATGTACCTCGAAGGTGATAGTCCCCATCAAACAGTTATGATTGTGTGTGAGTTAAAAGTTATTTTCTCATATCTCAGATCGTCATAACATCTATACACATATGCAATCTTGCGATGTTTTTCACACACAACACGCAATATTCTTTGCTACTTTTGATACATGTGCAGGTACAATGTGATTTGGCCATCACAAAGGTTTTACATGTGCTAATGTATGCTCACTAAACTGTCATAACTTGTTTTTGAAATATAAAATTGGTTAGACTTGTTTAGTGTGTGTGTGTGTTTTGCATGATCCTTGTGCTTATTTTCTTGTTGAGAGATGTTTTTGAGAGGTTTATATGTTGAGTGGATCTTTGGTTGAGATGTGTGTTGGATTGCATTCATGTCTGTGTTTTTCCTTTCTCGAAAAACTGGTTTTTACTGTTGGCTCGACACCTCCTCGATACCTGTCATCTGTCGAGCTTCTCAAGTTGTTTCTTATCGCAATCTCGACACCTCTTCGACACCTGATGGATCGATCGAGAAAGTCTCTGTCCCCTCGATAGATTCTCGACACCTGATGGATCGATCGAGATTCACTTATTGTGTTTTGAGTCTTCTTTCTCGACACCTGTCTCGACACCTTGTGGATCGATCGAGATATCTTCTGTCTCCTCGATACCTTCTCGACACCTTCGCGATCGATCGAGCATCACGTATCTATATTTCTTCATACATCTCGATACCTCTCGACACCTTCAGCTGTCGAAGGCAATTTTCTCGATACCTTCCTCGACAGCTTCCTCGATACCTCTCGACACCTCAGCTGTCGAGATTTACTGAGGTGCCTATTTAAGGTTCTGTCGCGATTTTTCTTCATTTTCACTCGATCTCTCTCGATCTCTCCGTGTCTGTTCCTCTCCCTTTCACTCTCCTTTCACTCAAATCCTTCAACCCTCTTGGATCTTGATCATTTCTTGCTCAAATCACTTGGTAAGATCTCTATTCTCTTCATTTTTCATGCATTGCATGTTTGAAAACCTAGTTTTTGGGATTTTTCATAAAAATTTGGGGTTTTTCAAAATTGTTGAGTTTTTCTTGAAATTTTGGGTTGGGTTTACACTTAAATGTTGTTAAAATGTCATACATTGCATTTCATGTGCATTATAATGATATTTACATGCATTTAGATGTGTGCTATATGCTGTGTGCTGGTAGGATTGGATTGGGCTGAGCCCATGATGATATTTGTGTTTTGCATATCACATGATCATGCATTCCCATGCATACGTACTTGTTATTCAAAATATTTGTCATTTTTGAACTGTTTTGGGAAATTTTCTGAGTGTCTCTCTCTCTCTTTCTCTCATTCTTTTACGTTAGTAGTGTCTATGGCACCCAAACGTAAATCCACTCCTGCTCGGAACCCTCTGCGTTCTGGAGCTTCTACTTCTTCAGATACTACTCCCTTTAACATTCGGTTCCGTGATGGAGATGCCCATAAGGCATTTTCGGAGAACTTTTCTAAACGAGGTGTTCATTCGGAACGCCAAGTTATTCTGGCGGACTTCGCCGATACTGACCTTCCCTCTGTCATTAACAGTAGGGGATGGGGGTCACTGTGTGACATCCCGGTCACTTGCCCTCTCGTGCTGATACAGGAGTTCTACTCCAACATGCACGGGATTGATCTTTCAGTACCTCATTTTGTCACTCGCGTTCGAGGTATGCGCATTCCTGTCACACCGCAACTTGTTGCGGATGTGCTTAGGGTACCTAGGATAGAGTTTCCAGATTACCCCTCTTGTGAGCGTCTGAGGACTGTGTCCAAAGATGAGCTCATCTCTGCTTTTTGTGAGCGCCCTGCTGATTGGGGTGAGCATCAGTTCACATCATGTAGGCCTTTTGCTAAAGGTCCTAGATTCATTAACATGGTGATGACTTTTGTTCTCCATCCTCTTTCTCACTATAACTCTATCACAGAGCCTCGTGCTCGATTTTTGCTTTCTTTGCTTGAGCATCTTACCATAGACTTCCCTTCTCACTTCATCCGATCTATCATAGAGGTCTATCTTGATTCGGCGTCCCGTGATAAGCTCATCTTTCCTTCTGCTATCACGCGGATTCTACGCCATTTTTCTGTTCCCTTTCCTGTGTCCGACCACTTCACACACATATCTGCCATAGATGCCGCTACCGTAAAACGTAGTGAGGCGCAGTTCAGGTCGAGACAGCCAGGTGCCACTCCTCCCTCCCGTTCAGCGCCATCCAGATCAGCTCCATCTACATCTGCTCCTTCTTCCTCTTCGAGCGATGTATCCCTTGGTGATATTATGGCGCAGCTGCAGCGCATGGACACTCGTCTTGATACACTCTCTGCTGAGTTGTATCAGGTGAATGTTCGTGTGGGTCGTATTGCACGACGGCAGGCGATCATGGGTGGATTTGCTCCAGAGGCTACTCCTTCACCATCTACTCCAGCAGCGTCAGATTCTGAGGATGATGAGGATGATGATGATGATGATGATGGGGATGCTAGCTCTGCCGATGAGATGTCTACATGACACTCTACCCTTTGTCACTCGTGACAAAAAGGGGGAGTAGTTTTGGGCTATGAGAGTAGTCATCTTAGGGGGAGAGTTAGTATAGGACATTTTTGATAGGGGGAGTGTTGTCATATTTTTGAGGGATGTAGTGAGGCTATATGTATTTTTTTTTTATCTCTTAGATACATTGGTCTTGTATATGAGGTCCTTTGACCATTTTTACATACATTGTACTTATCTTATCTCTTATATATGTTGATGTATGTTTCTTTCACCTCTCTCTTCATGTGTTGTTTCTTTTCTATCTTTATACACATGTTCTTTATACTTGTATGCAATCTATTTATTTCTGTTTCACACAAGATGCCTTGATGAGTTTTGTTTAAAGTGTTTCAGAAATACAGGTTGTCAAAGTCTACTTATCATAAGCTCTCTTCTTGCAAAGTTTTTCAAGAGTTTGTGTTAGGATAGATTTTATTGTATTCAACAAGTGAATATGAGTTGAGTGATTTATGACTTCTCTCATATGCTCATTTGTTTGTTGTGGTTTTGTCACGGATTGCCAAAGGGGGAGATTGTTAGGACATATATGTTTTAACTTGTTTAAGAACATATGTCACTTAGTTATGTAAATTGGCTAATCCTTTGACAAAACGCACTCTGCTTGTAATTGGGTAGTTCTAGGTGTTTTTAATACTTCAAGAAACAATGTTTCAAGGTCAAGTGTTGAAGTCATCAAGTCTGTCCAAGAGAAAGCAAGTTGAAGTGCAGAATTTTTAAAGCTCGACACCTCTCGATAGCTACCTCGACACCTGCTATCTGTCGAGAATTAAAAAGTCAGAATTCCAATATGATTTTCTTGGGATCCGTGAATATGTTTTTGGGCTTTCTTTTCTTCTAACCCTAAACATATAAAAGGATTATTTTAAGAGCCGTTTTGGGTGACACAAGTTGTATTATCATTGAGCAATCTCTGTTTATGCAAATTGTGCTCAACAGACAAGGTTCTTGACCTAGTTCATCTTCCATCAAGAAGTTGCTGTGTATTTGCACCATAGGGTTTTGTGACCAAGCATCTTCCTGCTATTCATCACGTGGATGAACTGAAGAACTTTGCAGCCAACCATTCTTCCTCAAGTTGGTGTTCTGAAGTCGCGTACTTGGATCCGCGCATTGGTTAGTCACGTACTTGGGAGCCGTGCATCAAAGGTGGAGACTGTCACTACAGATCAAGTCCAATTGGGTATTGGGGTAAGGGTTCAACTGTAGGTTGGTAAGGTACTTGGGATTCCTTTCTTGTAACCGCTTGATTTGATAATAGTGGAGTTTCGGGAGTGGTGACCTGAAAATCACCCGGTGGGGTTTTTGCCGTTAGGGTTTTCCCCATTCGTAAACAAATCACCGTGTCATTTATTTTTTCCGCTGCATATTTAGTATTTGGTGATTTGTTTGTGCTTCCACGTATTTGCATGTTAAATTGATTAATTAATAACTTGGCTAATTAATTAATTAATTAGGGGTCATTTAGATTGTGACCAAACACCATCTTTGATCAATCTTTGAATTCTGTTTGAATTAATATGACCTAAACGCAAGTGCCAAAGATATGCATCATTAGTACTTTCTCTTTAATGATTTTACATGAGAGTTATTATCTAATTCAGAATTATATAATTCATGTTTATCTGGAGTTAAAATATAAAGATCATCTACAATAATGCCAGAACATATAAACATTTTATCCTTCTTTATTACAACATTGTCTTTTAGGATAACATAATATCCATGTTTACCTAAATAAGATGCAAAAATTAAATTCCTATGAACATTATGTACATACAAATAGTCTTCCAATATTAAAACTCTAGATTCAAAGCATAAATTAAAGACTCCAATAGCTACAACTGGAATCTTGCTCCCATCAACCAAGGTAAGAAACATTTCCCCTTTATTTTTAGCTTTCTGGTCTCCTAAAACCCCTGCAAAGAATTGCAGATATGATTAGTGCAACCTGAATCCACACACCAAGAATCCGTGAGATTTTGTACTAAACATGTTTCAAGAAGGAATGTACTTGTCATACCCTTATTCCTGGCAGCCTTAAATATTGGACAATTCCTCTTACAATGTCCTTTCTCACCACAATGGAAACACTTTCCTTTGGTTTTCTTTCCTTTGTTGGCAACTCCTAAGGCAACTTGTTTACCATCTTGCTTGGCGAAGTCCATCTTCTTCTTTTTACCCTTGCATTTCAACTCAGGTTGAGAAGTAGAAGCTTCAGCCATATTGGCATCAACACTAGAAGTACCAAGGATGCCTTCCTCTGCTACCAACTTATTAATCAATTCAGATAATGAATAAACCTTTTTGTTCATATTATAGTTAAATCTAAATTCCTTGAATGATTCTGGTAGTGACTAGAGTATCATATCCACTTGGGATTCTCCGTCAGTATCAGCACCTAAAACTTCCAATGTATTCAGATTAGAGATCATCCTAAGACAATGCTCCCTCACTAAAGTACCTTTAGCCATTTTAGTATTATAAATCTGCCTTATAGTTTCTTGCCTTGTAGAACGGCCTTGCTCACCAAACATCTCTTTTAGACTTAGTATTATATCCGAAGCTAGTTCTACATCCTACATTTGATGTTGTAGAACATTTGAAATAGATGCTTGTATATAGCACTTAGCCATCTCATTAGATTTCTGCCAACGATCATATGGCTATTTTTCCTCAAGAGGAGCATCTATTGATGGAAAGCTCGTACATGGTTGAGTAAGCATATATTTGTGCTCTTCAATAGTAAGAACAATGTCCAAATTTCTTTTCCAGTCAATATAGTTGGATCCAGTCAATTTGTTTTGATTAAGAATAGCAACAAGTGGGCTAAATGATGCCATGATTTTAAATTTGAAAAAAACAAACATGAATGTAATAAGTATACTACACATTATCAATTTAGCATATAAACATATAGTATGGAACCTTAATAAAACCATAATATAAAATATGCAACGACAACCTAATCCCATGTTAATAATTCATTGGTAGCAAGAATATTATAAACACTATGATTGATTGAGAACTATTCTCATTATTAGTGTTGTCATGATAACTCTTATCAAACACTAATAATATGCCGTATTACCTTTAGCCTCTAAGTAATAATAACATAGCTCCTTTGGGAGGTTAACATTACACTTAGTCTAGTATACACCATTATCTAGAATCATGTGTAGCCACATTTCATCTCCCTTTATAGTGTTTAAACTTGTAGTACTATGGAACAAAACACCCTCCTTTGGGATCGCGAGGCATATACACCAAGGCGAGGTGCTTGTCCACACTACTTTAAACTGGTAAGTTCTATCTTGTAGTACTATAACGTAAACACCCTCCTTTGGGATCGTGAGGCATATATGACAAGACGAGGTGCTTAACCCACACTACTATGAACTGATAATGGAGGCCGTGAAATCCAATCCTTGTATCTCTCTCCTACTAGATATTTTAAATTAAAGGGTTTTAAGATCAAGAACCATAATAATGCTAGAAACCTTGTATCACTTCCTTATATCAGTAATTTGAATGCATGTGAACCCATATAAATAATAATATATCAACGCATTCAAAGAAAACAAAAGAATGATACATCAAACTCATCAATGTTAGCGATATAGGTTAATGTATTCATCCCTATGACAAAGACTAACAAAACACGACATATATTAAATATATCAAGCCAAGATATGCATTGACAACATCAACTAATAGTTATTGAATGAAATTCAATAATTACTCCCAACTTCCAATGATATCCAAGCAGTGCATAACAAAAGTTAACGCTTGACATTTATTTCAGTTTTATTTTAAAATTTTAGAACCGATGCCATGTATCTTTAAACAACATTATCATGAGCCACACTGTGATTAACAAGAACTAGTATATATCTCATATAATAAGTGGCATGTGGGTTCAAAATATCAAAAACATGAGTAAACATCAAGAAACTATTTTTCTTTTATTCTAAAATCCAATCACGTGCTATATAATCATGATATTGAAGACCGCTCTGATACCAATTGTTGGAGTAACTGGTTTTGCATCTCATTCAAAACACACAGCGAAAGCAGAAATCATGGATCTACTTCATTCATGAGAGATAACATGTACTATGTAAATTTCAAAATTTAAGAACAAGAGAGAGTACCCTAGTGTGGTGAAATTAAAAATAAAATATTAGAAGTACTTGGGAACACTTTTAATCTTCACTCTAAATTCCACTTTATGCCTAAGAAGTGTGGTCTCTCAATTAGTTTCCAAGGGAGAATAATCGAGTGGCTTCTACTCACACATACACACCATTTCACAATGATGTATCACATAAAAAAATTCTCCCTTTGTATCATATAAAAAAACATATGATACATCATTTCACAATGATGTATCATATGTTTCTCCCTTTGTATGTAACTGATCATCTAATTGGGTTAGCCTTTCGGGCCTTTCCAATTAGGTTTTAGTGTATGGATTGGAGTGGGACCAGAAAGGAGCAAATAAGAGTCTAGCTCCAATGGGTCTTGGGCTTTTCTGTCAACTCTTGACAAGTCCAAAGTTACTATTAATTATATTTAATATCACTATATAAATATAATTGCACTCTAGGCCTTATTAATAAATTATATCCCAAGACTTTATTATACATGCAACCCCGTCATAAAATATTCATAGTAATACAAAGTCATGAATGTAGACTGCCACTTTGAAGATTACTACATCTTAATCCTTGAGTGTCCGATTTAATCCTTTAAGTTATTCATCATATATTTATGAAATTCAATTTCATAGATATATACTTTAGTAACTCCTTACTAAAGTGGTTAGGCCTAATACTCTGAAAAACCAAGCCCATTAAACTTATCTTAAGGGAATATTTTATATCTTCATTAAGAGATTATGAATTCCATCTTAAGAATATATATTTCATCAACACTAAATGTGGTTGCCCAACATACTGAGGTTTTGATCGTGACTTTAGATCTCACTCCTGATATATCAAAGCAACTCACACCTTATGATCAGGTCCATTATTCTCTCAGGATTAAGAGTTCACGCAAATAAAAGTCGTGAGATTTATTATTCATTTGACAGTCGTTAAGAGAATAATAAATCTCACAGCGGTCCAATTCAATATATCTTAACTCTTAAAACATATCACCTAGAAGTCTCCACTTCCATGATCAAGACAAATCATCTTAGTTGATATGTTATAGTCTTTGTGGATGAAATGCCCAATTTCATAATTGACTACGAACCAAAATTCTGAGTTTACAAAAAACTTGTGATCTATATCTTTTGTGACTAAATCACATAAATCACATACTATGCATCTCATGGACTATATAATAATGTCAAAATATTCATGTTACCATTATTTTAGATAGTAATAAAACAACTTTATTAATCATAACATTAAATTATACATAATGTTATACGTAGCATCATACAATAGGATTTAAGGGCACAAATCCTAACAGTTGATGAGCACATCTCAAGATAAGAAGGATTGACAAAGTTGCATAAGTTACTCCATGATATTTGTGGAGTAAACCTTGATGTTGGCATATACAGAAGACTATAGAGGCTAAGGGTCTTTTGGATAGAGATGGCTAGTGACGCCAAAGAAGAGCAGAAAGACTGTAAGACTTGTTCTATGGTATCCCTGAACCAAGCAGAAGTGTTAAATAGTGAAGTTAAAGAAGAAAATTGGCAGGATCCGTACCTAAGATACCTTTTAGAAGGTGTACTACCTATTGATCTGTTAAAAAAGGAAAAGTTGAAAAGATATGTAACCAGGTTCAAAGTAGTGGATGAGAAGTTGTTCAAGAGAAACTTCCAAGGGAAATGGTTGGTGTGCATTTCTAGTAAAGAGATAAAGGGTATTCTCTTGAATTTTCTTGAGGGAGAGTAAGTAGGACATCTTGGTGGTAGAAAGCTATGGCAAATGGCTTTGCATTAGGGATACCACTAGCCTACCATGCAAAGAGAAGCCCAAGATTTTGCCAAAAGATGTCAAGAATGCCAAAGGCCAGGAGAAGAGATACATACTAGCCACTAGAGCCTCCACCCAACCATGGCTCCATATCCTTTTCATAGTTGGGGGTTGGATTTCATAGGTCCTATAAACCTCCTTTTCTGAAAGATGTATCTGGACCTTGGTAGCCACTGAGCTATTTACCAAGTGGGTAGAAGTTGTGGTCATGAAGAAAGTAACAAGTAGCTCAGTGGCTAATTTTCTAAGTGAAAATATAATATGTCATTTTAGGGTACCAAGCAGACTCATTTCTGATAATGGCACATCATTCTTAAACAAGGATGTGGGCCGTTTAATAGAATGGTACTCCATATTTCACATGATATTAACACCTTATTATCCCAAAGGAAATGACTAGGTTGAGGCCTCCAACAAAAGTTACTGAAGATATTAGTCAAAATGACTAAGGAGAATGAAAAAGGATGGAGTGAGGAACTTCCTATAGTCTGTGGGCTTATAGAACAACCAAATCACAAGCTACAAGAGCCTTACCCTTTTCCCTAGTCTGTGGCATGGAGGCTAACGCAATAACTCTGCCTCTCATAGTTGCCTTTACTAGGCAAGTATGAAAGTGAGGCGTGAAGGCCAAGTCAAAGAAAGAAAGTTTTAAATGGGAAAACTTGTTTGGAAAATGGCCCCTCATACGTTGTGGGGGAAGCACACCAAACTGAACACTATTGGCTGAAAGATCAGGCAGGTACAAAGGCATACAACCCCATTAGCGGAGCTTACCTTAAGAAGTATTATGCTTAATTTTTCTAACCTAATACTTTTATTCCACAAGACTTATATTACTATAAATAAGACACTTTCCATTCAATTACTTTATATTATACTGTTCATGATATGCATGCAAAGTTTAATATCCTAATTTAATAGAAATATGGTTTAAGTTTACAATAACTGGGCCTCCAACAGCCATAAAATATTACAATTTGAAAATTTAATAATGTCTATGAGAGAACTAATATTTTCAAGAGAAAATCCAAATGGCTTAGAGCACCTAGCTCACCTTCCAAATTTTCAATTTCTTTGGCCAAAGAACTTTTTTATGCTACAACACCTTCTAGCTGAGCCTGAAGGGTAAAACTAGCTTCCTACTTGGATGACAAATCCTTTTGAAGCTTAACTATGGATTCCTGGAGCTGGGTGATTGAAGTGTTGTGCGCCTCTATGGCCGCCTTTGTCTTCTTTGCTTTGTTAATATAAGAGATTCCTTTTAAACCTTAATTGTTTAAGCAAGGACAAAGAAGCATGAACAAAAGGCCCTGCCTTTTTTAGGTCTCTTAATGCAATGACACGGCTCTTCAACCATATAACATTGAAATCCATGCTCTCAGTATCACCTAGTGTGGAAAGGAATTCATCAAAGGAAAGAGTCAGACTATCTTCTTTACCTTTAGACTACAATTTGGATACAACAAACCCGATTCACTCTAACATAAAACTCCTAAAAGGCAGTGTCCACTTGTAGTATCCCCTATCATCTCAGGATACTTTGAAAGCAGTTTGGAACACACTACTTTCAAAGATGGAGAAAGCAATTAGAACAATGGATTTGGGTTTGCCTCAGTGCTTTCACTTTCTCGATCCTTGAAAGTGACTTCTGTGAAATCTTCTTTTTCTTGGGGATTGTTAATGTACATCCTGTTCGAATCCCCCCTTTTAGCATCAGATTCTGTTTCCTCCTCAGAAATCACTTCCTGTACACAGGTACCTTATGCCAAAGGAGTGGCTTTCTTTTTTGTATGAGTTTAAGGAACAACTTCTTTAACTTGTCAAAGGTCAAAAGAGAGAAAGAAGAAAAGAAAGTCACATACGCCATTGATAAAGAAAACATTACAAAAGAATAAGATAAGGAAGGAAGGTACATACTCTTGGTTTCTTCACACCAAAAACCTTGATGTTCTTCCCTTTCCTTTTAATGGCTAAGGTTTTGGCTTTGGCAGAGAATTCCAAAGTCAAACCACCCTGACCACCATGCCTTAGGCGAAGGTAATCCAACTCTGGATGGGGAGGCAAGAGGAACTTCATAGCTAGACACCAACACCTTAATGACATTCCCACTCCTGAAAGCTAATGATGCCACTGTAGAAGATAGGTGTAATGTATACACATTGAGATCCACTTTCTCTAAAGTTCCTAACATGCTCTCTAATACCAGACCACTATGCTTTAAACCTGGGTGAAGGTAATCCAACTCTAGATGGGGAGTTAAGAGGAACTTCAGAACCAGGCACCAACACCTTAATGAGATTCCCATTTTTGAAAGCTAATGATGCCAATGTAGCTGGTGGGGTGGGGTTAGAGTAGAGAAATACCCCAACACACCATGGTTAAAACCAAATTGGCTGGTAAACTTCTGAGGGTTGTAGACTTAGGTTTCAAAGTCATCCTGAAAATGTATCTGAAGATGGGAGGTAAAGGCATAAGCAACAAAAGAGAGCTCCTCCTTAGTCCAAGGAACATCTCTATAATGAGAAACAGTTTCATTTTTCAAGGAATGGAACAAAGATGGAAGTCCACCCTCGGGGGGGAATATGGTCTAGCTGTCCAATCATAAGGATCATCCAACATGATGCAAAGGAAGCTATCAAAAGATACCACAACCATATTCCATCCCTATGATCGTGGTAATCCTTGGGATGATGGAAAACTAGTCTTAAAGGAACTTAAAGCTTTGGGGACAGGAGCATAATTCTTAAAGTGTTCCCACAATCAGATTTGTAAAAATACTACAGGTATGAATGTTTCTACTTGAAACCTACCCCAGGAACGTTGCAGGCCGAAGGTGGAACAATCTAAATGAGAATACAATGTCCTTAAGAAATAAGAGGCAAGGGGGAAAGAATGTCATTTGGCCAACTTAACAGCTAAAGGGAAATGTCTACATAGGATATTTTCATAACAATATCCTTTAAACAAATGGTGAGATAGTAAAAAATCAATAAAAGCCTCAAGTTCATAAGGGCTAGAATTACTTTCTTCCACAATGAAGTTTGTGCCTTCCTTCAAAGAATTTAAGCTTGTTTCTTCATCCACACCATCAACATACTCGTTCATGAAGTTTCTAATCCATCCCCAAAAGTTGTTCCTAGAACCTTTGTCACTACCGACACTAGCGTCTTCTAGAACTTCCTTGCTGGGGGCTTTCCTTTCCTTGTTGCCTTCAAAATTGGTTTCTTCAACATTTTTTTACTGCATCTTCAAGGAGCTTTACAACTTTGGCCTTATCAGGAAACAAGCAAATGTTAGCTACCTCTCCATCAGTAAACAGGCAAAGTCTCAATATCTTATGGACATCTTCAAGATAGGGAGAGACTTCTTGACACCTTGTAAAGAAAGTATGAGTGGTAGAATTCCATCGTACAGGAGAGAGAAAGAAGGCTTTCACTATCCTTGCTGATGTCCAGGTTAGAGAACTCCAATATATTGTGCACAAGATGCACTCTTTGTAGGATATCTATGAAAGGAGGTGTCAGCACTTTTCGACACCAACGTCTCTAGCCTTTGGAAATAGAGGTGTGAGGTTTAAAGACCACATCAGTGGTAGGAGCAAAATCTTCTCTACAAGTGCTAAGCCAAGGGACACGCTTTAACTCCAAATCCATAGTCAAAAGATCATCAGGTTCTCCACATGCTGTGTAGAGAGGTTCTGCAGAGTAAGGAACAGACTCCCAATCAAAACTTTTTTTGAACATGTAATCTTCAAAGAAAGAGGGGATGATCCATTGCTCTTCTATGGAAGGATTCTTTTCTCCCCTTAACAATGGCCTATTGGTTTTAGGGGTTAAAGGTTCTGTAACCTTTGAAGAACTAGATCTTAGATTGTGTTTGACACCCATGAGTTTTGTGAGATTTGGAAAAGAAGAAGATAATAAGAGAATGAGAAAGATGGGGAGAGGGAATCAGTTTCTTTCCTTTTACACCTAGGGAAATTATTCTCTTCCCTTTAAAAAGAGTCGTTCAAAAGTAAGGCTTCTTTTCAAAATTGATGACACATGTCAATAGGGCAAATGTGAGCATTCCTAACAAGTTGGTTAACAGGAAAACCACCGTTACAGTGATTGCGAAAAGTTGTGACCCATCACCACCGTTACAGGAAAACCACCGTTACAGTCCTTTTTACAACTTTGTCTTTTGCTTAATTGATATGCTTATGCGTTTTTTCTTTTTTTCTTTTTTTTTTTGTTTGATAAGCTGCAATGCATTAATAATCAAAATGGTGGAATACAAGAAAAGGTATCTTCCAAACAAACAATTGCTAAACAAGTGGGAAGATTACCTGAATTGAAAAAACAAGACACCTTACCATCTAAAGCAAACTTTGCTATTGAATAAGCAGCACAATTTCCACTTCTATTGATCCAATTGAAACTACAGGGTGAAAAATACAAAGCAAGACATCTAATATTAGAGATAAAATGTGAAATGGTCCATATGGGGTTATCCGAGCACTTGTGGATGGCATCAATGCATACTTTCGAATCACCTTAAAAAATGACATGGCTTCATCTTTCTCGGGTAGCTAGCTGAACTGCCCAAGCCATTGCCTCAGCCTCAGCCTGCAGAGGGGACCTCTTTGGTGTTATCCTAGCCTAGATATTAAGCACCGAGCCTTGGGAGTTTTTGGTGGCAACTGCTAAAGCCAAGTTAGAAGAGGAGGTCGCTGCATCGACGTTGATCTTGATAGTTCCTAGAGGTGGGGAAGACCATTTTGGAGTGGAAGGATCTGGATTAGTATGCTCTGTTTTGGGGAAGATGAGATAGCATTCATGAACCTTAGAGTGGATAATTTGAATAGACGATTGCAAGTCCACCTTTCCTTTATAGTGCAACACCACATTGTGAGTACACCAAATCTCCTCAAGGGTGAAGGCCATGTTGAGGGAAACCAACCACTAATCTCGGGCTTGACAGAGAGTTGATGGAGGTTTAAGGACTAGCTTTATGATGTTCGTAGTTGTTGATAGGTGCAATTCATTGGACCTTAGTCCCCAGCACACTGAGAACCAAAGAGCTTTAGCCACAGGGCATTTAACAAATAGTTAAGATGAGGTTTCACACTCCTGATCACAAAGCACACAGCAAGTATCTTCGATATCCATACAACACATTAGATTTTCTTTAGTAGGAAATGCATTGACAGCCACTCTCCACAGGAACATCTTAATCCTTTCAGGTCCTTTCAAATTCCATAGCTTCCTCCATACCACATTAGAGGGATTAGGTGGATGCGGGTGTAGATTTAACTCTTGGTAGGCATATTTAATAGAAAAGCAACCTTTAGAGTCTGGAATCCACAGGAGCTTGTCTGGGTGAGGCCTCAATTGAATGGGGATGGAGAGAATGGCTTGGGCACAGCTGGGAACAAAGAGATCATGGATAAGAGATGTTTTCTAGCAATGTATGTCAAGATCAATGAGCTGCGAAACTTTGAAGGTTGACTAGGATGCAACTTCGTGTTTTGGAGTGATGGAGAAATGCATGTGCACAGCGAAAAATTGACGGATCTATATCATTCACAATTGATAACATGCACTATGTAAATTTCAGAATACAAGAACAAGAGAGTGTACCTTGATGTGGAGAATTTCAAAAAAAAGATTGTAAGCACTTGGGAATACTTTTAATCTTCACTCCAATTCCACTAACGCCCAAGATGTGTGGACTCTCAATCGGTTATATGAAATGTTCAAGAGAGAATTCAAGAGTGTCTAACACTCACATACACCATTTCATGTAAGTTGTTAGTTTTTAAAATTATGTATGTTTCTCTCCTTATAACTAATTATCTATTTGGGCTAGCCTTTTGGGCCTTTCCAATTGGGCTCTAGTATGTGGCCTGGAATGGGACCAAAAGGGACCAATAAGACACTAGTTCCAATGGGCCTTGGGCTTTTCTGTCAACTCTTGACAAGTCCAAAGTTACCATTAACTATATTTAATATCATTATATAAATATAGTTGCATTCTAGGCCTTATTAATAAATTATATCTCAAGATTTTACCATACATGCAACCCCTTCATAAAATATTTGTAGTAATACAAAGTCATAAATGTAAACTGCCACTTTGTAGATTACTACATCTTAGTCCTTGAGTACCTGGTTTAATCCTTTTAAGTTATTCATCATATATTTATGAAATCCAATTCCATAAATATATACTTTAGTGATTTCTTACTAAAGTGGTTAGGCCTAACTTTCTGAATAACAAACCCATTAAACTTATCTCAAGGGAATACTTTGTATCTCTGTTAAGAAACTATGAATTCTATCTTGAGAATATGTGTTCCATCAACACTAAATGTGGCTGCCCAACATATTGAGGTTTTGACCGTTACTTTAGATCCCACTCTTGATATATCAAAACAACTTGCACCTTATGATCAGGTCCACTATTCTCTTAGGATTAAGAGTTCATGCAAATATAAGTAGTGAGATTTATTATTCATTTGTTAGTCCTTAAGAGAATAATAAATCTTACAGTGGTTCAGTTCAATATGTCTTAACTCTTAAAACATATTAACACATTAACTAGAAGTCTCCACTTCCATGATCAAAACAAATCATCTTAGTTGATATGTTATAGTCTTCGCAGATGAAATGCCTAATTTCATTACTGAGTACGAACTAAAGTTATGAGTTTACAAAGAACTTGTGACTTATATCTTCTATGACTAGATCACATAAATCACATACTATGCATCTTATGGACTATATGATAATGTCCAAATATTTATGTTACCATTATTTCAGATAATAATAAAACAAATTTATTAATCATAATATTAAGTCATAAATAATGTCATACGTAATGTCACACTTAATATCATACATAGCATCATACAATAGGATTTAAGGGCACTAATCCTAACATGGAGCTGGGATAAATCCTTGGATCCACGGTACCCATGGGTCACACCAAATGTCCACAGATTTGCCATCTCTAATGAGATAACATGTGCCTTTGATGACAACTAACCTTGCCTTTTCAATTGCTTTCCAGATGGGGGATGTCGTTTTTGAAGCTTCTGCCTGGAGCTAATCCTCATTGACCTTGTATTTAGCTTTAAGAATCCTCATACACAGGCTGTCTCTTTTAGATGCTATCATCCATGCTAGTTTGGCTAACAACGCACTGTTGATGTTTTTGGCTTTTTTAAAACCCAAACCGCCAACACTTCTCGAGCAACATAGGCTGTCCCAAACTTTCCAAGAAATATATCTACCCTCACTCTGATTGGGTTTCTACTAGAACCTTCTAGTCAAAGAGTCCAGCCTATCACAAACTTTATTGGGGATGCTGAAAGTAGACATGGTGTAGTTTGGTATGGATTTTGCCACCGAATTTATGAGAGTTTTCCTCCCTGCCCATGACAAGCATTTACTCCTCCATCCCATAAGTTTTGCTTCCAGCTTGTCTTGGAGAAAAGAAAAATCTTTGGATGGGGCTCTAGATAGAAACATTGGTGCACCTAGGTAGACAACATCTTTCTTGAGGCTTTTAACTTGAAGAATGTTCTTAACTGACCTTTTGGTTTGACTCTGAGTGTGATTGGAGAAAAATACTTAAGATTTTTTCATGTTGATAGATTGTCCTAGCTATCTGCAGTATTTGTCCAAGGTTCTGACCAGGCATGCAGCGTCTCTTCTGGAAGCCTTTGAGAACATGAGTATATCGTCGGCATACATAACATGAGTGATTGTTGGTCCACTGATACTAGTTTTGATGTCATTGATCTTTTTCAGCTTCAGTTCATGGTCTATCAATCTTGATAAGATTTCTTGCCTTAATATAAAAAGGTAGGGGGATAACGGGTCCCCTTGCCTCAGCCCTCTACTTGGTTTAAAACACTCAGTTTTGCCTCTATTGACTAAAACTTCAAAAGATACCGAGGAGACACAAGCTATTACCCAACCAGTGAATACTTCATTGAAGCCAAAGTGCAAAAGGACAGCTTGGATGAACTTCCAATTGACCCTATCATACGCCTTTTGGAGGTCGAGTTTGACAGCCATGAGGCCCGGTTTTGTTTTCCTTGATTTGAAGCTGTGTAGGATTTCCTGAACAATAATTTGATTTTTAGATATCCATCTATTGGGGATGAAGGAAGACTGGGTAGGTGAGATGATTCTATCCAAGAGAGGTCGAAATTTTGCGACTAGCAACTTTTGAGATAATTTTATATACCACGTTACACAAGCTGATAGGCCTGAAATGATTTACAGAGATTGGGTTAGAAATCTTAGAGATGAGCACAATCAAAGAACAGTTTACCTCTTTTGGCATAGTGCCTCTCGTGAAGAAGGATGTAACCGCCTTAATGAGATCATTTCCCACCATGGGCCACAACTGTTTATAGAACAAGGCCAAGCCATCCAGGCCGGGGGCCTTTAGGTCCTGCATCTCGAATAGTACTACTTTAATCTCCTTTAGAGAAGAGATTTTTTCCAGCACAACATTTTCTTCTTTAGTAATACAAGGCAAAACCAGATGCTCTAAATGTTCAGGAAAGCTAATTTCTTCTTCTTTGAACAATTCCATGAAAGTGTCTCGGAATGGCTTTCTGATCTGGTTTGACTCGTAAATCCAAGTTCCATCCTCTTTTTTGATGGCATCAACATTGTTGTTCCTTCTATGAATAACAGTGGACAGGTGGAAGAACCTGGAATTCTTATCGCCTAGCTTGAGCCATAGTTCTCTAGATTTTTGTTGCCATAGGACTTCGCTTCTTATCAACCATTCAGATAGCTCCGTTTGTAGCGCTTGTTCTGCTACCTCATTATTTTTGGATGGCTGTCTATTCTGGATCTCCTTGATTTTCTGGATAAAAGAATTTATTCTGTCCTAACAACGACCGAATACCTCTTTGTTCCATTTTCGAAGTGCATCTCTGGTGGCAGCCTGTCTTTTTTAAAGCTTGGTAAACTTTGACCTAGAAACATCCATGTTCCATGCCTTTTCAATCACAAGGCGACACCCATCGTCTCTCAGCCACACAGCTTTGAACCGGAATGGTCTATGTGCAAAGGTATCACTTGGGTTGGTATCCAGCATAATTGGGGCATGATCTGATTTAATCGCACTAAGGTGGGAAATCGTTGATTTTGGGTATGCCAATGACCAAGTCTTCTTTTAATTGAGGCATTACCCCATTTACCTTTAGCCCATATGAATTTGTTCCCAGAGTACCCAAGATTAACAGCATCGTACTCAAACATTAGCTCCTTAAGATAGTTGATTGCTGAGGAGCTACCCTCACAACCTCTAACTTGTTCATCTTCGTTCATGATGTAGT
Organism: Quercus suber; assembly: GCF_002906115.3. Taxonomy (NCBI): domain Eukaryota; kingdom Viridiplantae; phylum Streptophyta; class Magnoliopsida; order Fagales; family Fagaceae; genus Quercus; species Quercus suber. The sequence continues at coordinate 184,297 of NW_027070180.1, forward strand.
TGAAATCTCCAATACAAGCCCATGGACCTTGGTGAGATTCCAGGAGAGCAAACAAATTTCCCCAGGCTTTCTTCTTCTTTGAGTAATAAGGCAGACCATAAAATCCAACTAGTAGCCAATCTGTAACAGAGTCAGACACTTTGACAGCAATTACATTTTTGTCAAATTCAACCACTTTAATGGACACCCTAGCCTTCCACATGATACATAAACCACTTGCACGACCCTTAGCTTCCATAACACATTTATTATCAAACTTTATATAATTTTTAACACTCCATACGATTCTCATCAGCTTTTGTTTCAAAAAGAAAAACTACATCGGACCTAGCCCCTTTTATTTGAGCCCCAAGGGCTCGAACTATCGAGGCGGTACAGATGCCCTGACAGTTCCATCCAAGAATCCTTATGGAGAGGTTGGGGGCTTGATAAGGCCCACCTCCTCGGCCATAGAATCAATAGAAAGAATAACACTATCTGTAACTAAAGCACAAGACTGATTAACAAATTCCAGATGTGGAGATTAGTTGTGGACAGGTGGGTACTCACCATGATATGTTTATGTGTTATTCCTTTATGTAGGAGCTTTCTTTCTACGAAGTTAATTTTCTTTCTTGAAACTTAAAGTTTTTTGAAACAAAAACTATATTATATAAATATGCTCAAAAAGGAAAAGGGGGATTTACATTTGATTTGGCCCCTATGGCCTATCACCCTTTTTCTATACATCATCTAAAAAAAAAAAAACCACAACAATGGCAACAAAACAAAATAACCTACAACCCAAGGCTTATGGTATGGCCTATCTACACAAGAAGAAATTTTTTTTGCAAGTTTGAAGGCGAACAACTTAAGAAGAACGGGGTTTGTAGGCATCATAGCTCAGGGTGAGGTCCTCCTCCTCATCCTCTTCATCTTCTTTATCCTCTTTCTCATCACCGAAGTCTAATTCCTTCGAAGAACCTGACCCCCCCCCCCCTATGTCAGAATCAGAGCCAATGGAAGAATCAAAGGTTGTCACACTCGAGTCAAAACTGGTTCAAGAGCCCCTATGTCTTTTTCTTCGCCTATGAATGTCCCCATAAAGGCGTGATAGGCCCCATCTTCATCATTTTCTTTAGCCTTTAACCAAAGTTACTTCGGATGAAAAACTTGAGTAGGGAGGGAAAAAATAGGAAAAGGGAGAGGGGGAGCAAAAGGAATAGGATTCGAAATGGCAGGAAGTGGATTGTTGACACTGGGGCAATCTAAACCACTACTGGGAGAATCTAAGTTGTTTTGGGGAGGGTAGGAACCTGCAAATGAAGGGCTAGCCAATTCATTAATAATGGAGGATTTTCTATGTAGAAGAAGGAAAGAGTATGGATACAAAAGGAATGAAGAATAAAGGAAGATTTCTTTCCTTTTAAATCAACAACCGAAGCCAAGTGAAAAAGACACGACATTTCTGAAGATTAATGTCTATCTACCAATCGCGGGGAATGAAGCAATGCCAAAACGGCTAGAAACACTCGCGAATGCCACATGTCCCAACTTCAAACATCACAAGGCATGATTGCTTAAGCATTGAAGTCTGGTACAATATGACTGTCAATGACCTTGGTCATTAACACCATTGATAGTCAGGGGACTAATGTTCATTGCACCAGCCAAGGCATGTGAAGATGTTGACGTGGCTAGATCCAAACCCTACACATGGGCTAGCTGTAAGGAAAGGAAAGGAAGCGTCAGCTGAAGAAGAGGATCTTTGGCTCGTGCCAACAACATAACCACCTTGGGAAAGAGTGAGATTTGCACCTAACATGGATATCTAGCACTTGTGCTAGACCACTGTTGAGGACATATGCATCACTCCTAACTTCCCTGATGTCCTTTTCCTTGTCTATGGCTTGCTCCCCACGTAGAAGTAGAGCCACCCTCCATTCCACTACCCTGACATTGGCATGTTTTCTCCCTCCTCTAACCATAGTATAGTACAATAGTTGTATTAGGGTTTGAATGGGCTAGTAAAGGTTTGGCACCGATCTTAATATACCTCACAACATTCCTCATACTATAATAAGGACATGTTGCTGAACAATTTAGGCAAGAACCTAGAGAAACAAAAGAGAAAAAGATAGAAAGTTTGCGTAGGAAAATGAGGTAAAGAACAAGGCTTTCTTTGGGAAGAACATCACCATTTTACAAAGACCTTGATTTTTCACATAATAAAGAGCTCTAAAGAGTGAGGGGCATTCTTACATTGCTAACCCGTGGTTTCTCATCCCTTACAATGCGTTTTCCACGAATTTTCCCATGCCTTTTTCTACTTTCCATGTTATGCTTTTCATTTCTCATGACATTAAAGGGTTAAAGTTTCATTTTTTTTTTCTATTGTTCTTAAGCTTTTTCACTTAAATGTACTGTTAGACACATCAATCATTCTCTTACATAGTTTTGATAATCTAACTTGCACTTACAAGTTCTGTGCATTTACACACACACACACACACACACAAAGGTTACTAATTGTGAAATATATCATTACAGAAGGTTAAAAATGTCTGGCAGTCTATTTCCATTGCAGAGTGTAGTGCGTCCCAACAAACGAAACAAGTTAAGTGATAAAAAAGCATGCTAGATTTTCAAACATTGACATATGTGTTAAGAAAGGCTGCAGATTGTAGAGAAAGTTAGTATTTGCTTCGAGGATATAGTGATGGTGGACTAGAGACCTACATGAAAGGTTTGACCTCAACAGTGGAAGTAGTGGGTAAATTAGATTCTATTACACGTGTTCACATGCTTGTTTTTAATTAAAAAATTATTTGTATTTCTATATTGCATGGATTTTTATTTCTTTATATTTCTTTATACAAAAAGAAAATTTGAAATTGTTGCATGAATAGTTCTTTCTTTGTATTTTTATATACAAAAAAGATAATTCAAAGTTTTTTAAAGTTTCAAATTTCTTTCTTTGTATGCTCCACTCTTTCACGACCTTTCTAATCAAAAGACTTGCTTGTAGACTTGTGGTGCTAAATGACACATTCTAAAACTAAAGCACACACTAGAAAGATTTTTTTTTTTTCTTTCTCATTACAATGTATATATCTATATATATATATATATATATACAGATATATTTTCTTTCTCATTACAATGTTGGTCCGTATATCCCATCTTTCAATTTTCTCTTTTTATTAACTTTTTACTATGAAGTAGTGCGCAATTCTATAGTCATTATTCATCAATCAAATATTGCAATTATGACGATAATAATGTTCACGTATAATTCTTAGTATATGATTATTGAAATGTTTTGTCACCAATTCATTTTTTCTAATGCATTAGTTTCTTTATATGTCTTTTCATTTTTTAAAAACAGCTGCAAGCGATTCAATCGGCTAACCAAAAGGAAATAGGTTCTTCACCACATCTATCTAACTAGACTACTCCAAAATCCATTATTCCTTCGAAACGATGAAGAAAAGCTCATTCATCAATGCTTTAGGGCTGTAAACAAACAAGCACCATTTTGGGTCGGAGCTCACAAATATTTTGTACAAGATCAAACTAAAGTGGGAAAACAAATCCTTCTTCAAGCAAACATAGAAGGAGACAAAAATGCAAAGTATGGACTCGCAATTGCGTTGTTATGCGAATCAAATGATGAAGGAATACAATTACTATTATCAATCCTAAACCAACCAGATGGAAAACAATTGCTGCAAGACTATCAACAAATCCTTCGACATACAATTTTTGGAACAAACACATTTCACATCCCAAAAAACCAAGCATGCAAGAAAAATGGAGTGGGTCATTGGGATTGTGAATGCCCTTACCCATATGGAAATGAAGAATTACATGTAACATGCAAAATGTGCTCAATTGACTTGGAAATGTACAAATTAGCCAACCGAGTTTGGTAGAAATTATGTTTCCAAAAAGCATAATTCAATAAAATTTCCTCATCCTATTTATAATACTAATCTCTATCTTTAAAGGAATAGATCTTTTTTTATTATTAATATTTATTTAAAAACACTTCAAACAACTTAATTACAGTCCTCTAAAGTTTTCACCTACCATGACGCTAACTTCGAATTTATAAAATTCTTTCTATCTAATTTTAAGTTAATTAAATTTTACTAACCTAGGAAGACGAATGATCAACTCTTGACTAACTACGAGGCCAACTATAGTTGTATCCTTTCCACATCTAATTCCAAGACAATACCTTCTATCATCACGAATCCTACAATATATTGTTTAAACATATATAATGAAACTAAAGTGGTAATACATTGAAAAATATTTCCAATAATAACACGATCACAAAAAAAATAAATAAATAAATAATCATGCGCAACGCGCGAGTCCGCGACTAGTTTCCTTTAATTCCTTGCTCCAATTGGACTCGAATTTAATTGGGTTAGCCTTCTTTGACTTCATCATGCCCCTTGTAAAATTAAAGTCCATTAGCTTTCTTCTTTGCACAAATCCACTTATTTAATTTCATTATCCTACAAAAGACAAATTCATGCATTAAAATTCAATTAAGCACAAAATTGATTATTCAGCATTATTCCAAAACCAATTATAAAATGCATGAATTAACTCAAAATAAGTATGATAATGCTTTCTAATAATGATATAAATATGCAAAATTAACCTATTATCACACTTCCCAACCAGCTCATTGCTAGTCCCTAGCAATTTAAGCGACTCAAGACAAAGACACAAAATAACAAAAAAAAAAAATTATTACTTTAGTAGAAATAGTTAATCAAAGGTCAAAACACTAACAACCACCAAAGATACTCCACATGCCATCAATACTTAGTGTGTGAATAGTTTAGCCAACACAAACACAACCTCAGTCTTAAGATAAAATATGGCTTGAATTTTGATCCAAAGTTATGCTTCAACTCAAATCTCACAGTTGTTAACACTCAACAAATAAAATCACTCCGAAAAAGGTGTAACACTCTCAAACATATGTGAGTAGAATAATATAAAACAAAAACTAATATCTCACATATTAATAAGATGAAGAACGATGAAGCAATATAAAGGATATTTATAGTCTCATGAAAGGATGCCAAACACTAAGAATATTACACCACACACATTGATTAGTCATGTCAAGATCCTAACCATACCTTCCTTAAGATCAAATAGGACTTTCATTGGGACGTAATGTAGGGTAAAGAGGAGGAATTTAGAACAAAGGGTATAGGTAAACATAAAAAGTGTTCCCAAGAATAATTAGAGAGACAACTTCTTTTGAGTATATAACAATTAATTTACCCTCTCAAGTTTCTTGAACCTCGCACTTTCACTTTTTTTTCTTTTTTTCAAAATTTCATCAACAAATTCATTCTCTATTTCTTCCTCTTTCACATTCCCCCACTTTTTTCAACATTTTCCTTTTCTGTTTATGACTTCTTTTTTTTTTTTTTTTTTTTGAGTGAGTCCTCCTTTTCTTCCAACTATTTCACCACATATTTATCTTAATCAAACAATTTGATTGCATTCATTCTTGCAACACCTTAGGAAAGGGTTTCAAAAAGAACGGCTAAAATAATAGGCTCAAATGGGTGACTAGCGGTAATGTATCAAGAAAGAAAATAATAAAGGCTCAAAATTAACAAAGATGGCCTAAAATAATCTCTTAAGGATTGGGATAGTTCTTCAAAATCCATGACTTTAACATATTTAGGTGTTGCATAAAATTTGATGAATTCTTAGCATTCGACCAAATCAAAGAATAATGAGACTAAGCAACAAAAAAGTTATATGCTTCCAAATGAAAAATGAGGTCAGAAGAAAATAACCCTCTAAAAAAATGAATGGCTCAAGAACTCACTTGGGTTATAGTCTCTACATTTTACTTTCAAGATTTTCAAAGTTATCTCTATCTCTCAACCAAGAAGCATGTTCACGTGGCTAAAGTGCATGTGCATACTAGTTAAGCATGAAAAACAGTGGAATTCTTTAGATAGAAGTAGCATAAAGAACTTTGACTTAAAACTCTTGCTACAGTGACACCTCTTTTTTTTTTCTTTTTCCTTTTACCTTTTCTTTTTTTTTTTTTTTTTTTTTGAAAATTGGACTAAAAACAAAAACAAAAAAAAAATAATAATAATAACCAAAATCACTAAAAATAACCAAAAAAAAAAAATTTAACATAAAATAAAAACAAATGCAAATTATCTCAAGTTCCTCCCCCAACCTAAAACTTACATTGTCCTCAATGTTAACAAGGAAAAACAATAAAGAGTAGAGATTACGGAGAGTACCTTGAAGAGATGAACATAAATGAACCAAAAAAACTTTAACACCTGCAAATTAGAAAACAAAACCACAAAAATAATAAAAGAAAAATAAAACAATCTAAACTACGACACAAATACTAATGCTAATTGCTAGGCAAGTCTTGATAAATGGGATCCTCCAAATTAATAGATTCCTCCTCTTGTGAAAAATTCTCAAGAAATGGCTTAAGACGTTGTCCATTTAACGATACAAACCTACATTGACTTCTTATCCAATTTGATTCCTTGTTGAAGGTTATTTAGAGGGGGAAAAATAATGTGATTGTCTCACAACAAAGTCTTAGAACATTGTCCTAGGAAAGACACAATATTATTTGCTCAAAAATAGAGGAAAGACACAATATTAAAGAATAAAGGAATGGTAAAATAGAGAGAGACATGAATGGTATAATTTCCTAGAATTAAGACAATGAACTTGTTCATATAATCTAGACGAAGAGCTTGTTGGGTAGAAATGTAGAATGCCTTTCACTGTGAGTTATCATACCCAAACACAAAGGAAAAGAGAGCAGTAGAGAAAAACCTGGCAATTCACTGTCAAATAAGCCAATTTTAGTTGGTATAATTCTACAATAAGAAAGTTTTTTCCCCCTTTTTTTAAATGATAGATGGAAATGGGATTATATTCTCTCTCTCTCTCTCTCTCTCTCTCTCTCTCTCTCTCTCTCTCTCTCTATATATATATATATATATATTAATTAAAGACAAAATGACTAAGCACCTTTTAGCAAAGAAAATGATGAAAAATTATTTAAAAAATTTGTGTATGTATGAATCAGGATGTGGCATAATGAAGAAGTGGTTAAATTATTAATTTAGTACTCTAACTATTGGTTAAAGTTCAATTTGGTTTTTTAATTATTATTTTTAATTTAATCACTCAATTATTAATTGTATTAAGTTAGATTCTTAACTTTAAAAATCAAATTAATTCATAAGCATTTTTCCTTGAATTTTTTTTTATCTCAAATTCATTCATGGACAAGGCCATTGGGCATGACTACATCGATCTTATGCATATTGGTGACAGTGTTCACAACAGTCGTATGATCGAGATAACCATGTGTCTGACAATATTACTCTTTACGGGTATATAGAATATATGAAAGCTCGCCACAAATAGATTCTTGGTACTACTCTGAACTATTAACACCCAAATCTTCCTGCAATAAGTCGAATTAAGATTCATAGAATAATGACCTGAATCTAAACCTTCTTATGATGAAAAACTATATCCATATTTTTAATACTACCTCTTCGTACACGCGTTGCGTATACTCAGAGGCTCTTCTATTTTTTTTTTTTTAAAAAAAAGGTCAAACTTTTTCCTCACACCTCTAGGTATATTTGTGATTGAAAAGTGCATAAACCGCGAATTATGACGAGTAGAAAGTTATCATTTAGGAAAAAAAAATAGAAAAGTTTCTGAGCATATGTGTTTGGCTATTAATATAACTAGTCGCAGACCCGCGCGTTGCGCGTGATAAATTTTTTTATGATAGTGATATTATTATTAACAATTTTTTATATATTACTACTAAAGCTGTATTATATATATGTGACCAATATATTGCAGGATTCATGTTGATTGGAGGTTTTGGTCATGGAATTAATTTTATATTATTAGAGAATAGTATTCATAATAGAATGAGGAAATTTTATTGTAGATTTTTTTTTGAAACATAATTTCTACCATACTCGGTTGGACAATTTGTACATTCCTAAGTCAATTGAGCACATTTTGATTGTTACATGTAATTCACGATCCCAATGACTCACTCCATTTTTCTTGCATGCTTGGTTATTTGGGATGCGAAATGTGTTCGTTCCAAAATTTGTATGTCGAAGGATTTGTCGATAGTTTAGCAGCAATAGTTTTCCATTTGGTTGGTTCAAAATTGATAACAGTAGTTGTATTCCCTCATCTTTTGATTTGCATTATTGCCCTTCCATATTTGCATTTTTGTCTCCTTCTATGTTGGCTTGAAGAAGGATTTCTTTTTCCTGTTTGGGTTGATCTTGTACAAAATATATGTGAACAACCCAAAATAATGCTTTTTTGTTTCTAGCCCTGAAGCATTGATGAATGAGTTTTTCTTCTTCCACTCAAAATAATAAAGGATTTTGGAGTAGTCCATTCAAATTGACGTGGTGAAGAACTTTTTTTTTTTTTAATTAGCCGATTGAATCTCTTGCAGCTGTTTTTTTAAAAAATAAACAATCATGTAATAAGGATGACACATGAACATTGTTATCATACAATTGCAATATTGGATCCATGAAGTCAAAAAAAAAAATTTCCAAAATATAATAATGACTCTAGAATTGTGCACGACATCATTGTATAAAGTTAATCAAAGAGAAAATATAGGACTACAATATTTTGTGCCACAATTTTGGATGTGGTAGATTGTGATTAGTAGAGAAAAAGTGGAGAGTTCATGTGAAAGTAACAAACATTAGTTGTGAATTTAAATATGTGTACCTCGTTTTGATGTTGGCTAAAAATTTTGGCGATTGTCTTCCAAAATTGGAAAATATTTCGAGTAATAATTCTGTAGGTAATTCATGTTGTATGCTCATTTTTGTGATTGTGTAAAGAGTATTTTGAGATATTTTTGGTTTGTATTTTTGAAGTTGTTTAGGACTGTAATTTATAGTATTTTGCTTGCTTTATGGATGAGTGAACCATTTCAATTATTTTATTCATAATTTTCATTGTTTAGTTATAAATATCTAAATTAAAGCATAAGAATACAAAAATGCAAAGTTCAATCTAAATTTAAAACCATCCATGATGAATATGTATAGACAATTTTTGCATTTTTGGATTTTGCATGAATTATTATTTAATTGTCTAGTTATAAATATTTAAATTAAGTAGATGAACTTTTTCAAAAAAAAAAAAAAAATTCAAATAGATGACATGTTATTCTTACAACCAAAGAAGGTGCCATTTCACTCATTGGTTTACTACATAACTGATGGTCTTGGTATGTGGCATAAGAGATCCTTCCCCTTCTAATTTATTTTAGAGACCGTAGTAATATTTCTTTTTATATATGTGCCTAATGTTTTGTCTAATAATAAAGAGTCCTCCTAGGAACACAAAAATTCTCAATAATTTCACAACATTATTAAATTTATTACCTCACTTACACATGGGTCATTAAAAAAAATTAAAGTCATATTTGTTATGGGTCCATGCAATAGCAAAGCAAAATAATTTATGATCAGCAAATGATGAGGGTAGCAAATAAATTAACATGTGTCTGTATGAAAGTTGACAGGTATAAACACTATGTTGGGAATTTTTCTTCAGGTTCTGTCAGTATTGAATCTATTAAAAGTAAGACAATGTCTCTTACATTATATTTTGGTAGTAAAACTGAAAAGCCTACACAATTCATAAAATTCAAAATTGAGCAGCAATTCATTAAGGATAATCTATTGGCAGTTTTGCTACCAAATCATTACCATGGAAGGGGATGATGTGCCTTCTGCATCACAGCATGTGGCAAGATGCAATGTAAAGTTGACACTGGCTTGGTATTAAGTTATTAACATGTTGGTCATGGTTGCAAATTCAAAATTCAAGTTGGGTCATGACATATTTTTGTGATAATAGGTGCTAATGATCTCTACATGGTATATATGGAGTCTTTTTAATATTTTAGTTTTCACTTTAACAATGTAGAAATTGAGTCATTAATGATTGAGTGTTTATATGTTACACATTTCTGCAAATTTGTTCAACACATGGCATAGATTTGCGATTACTACAAATAATAATTGTTCAATCACTTTAATTTTAAATTTGGGTTTGGATAAGATTAAAATCCAACTTATATATGAATACTTCTCAAATTATTTCTTTATGAGATGTACAACTTTACTCTTATATAGCTTTTTAAAATAAATAAACAAATAAAAGCAATCTCAAATGAATGCAAAGTAATTGAAAATTAATATTTCATCACTGAATCAGGGAAAAAAATATAATATATGAAAACATGGTATACAAACAAAATTAGGCAAGAACTTATTTAAATTACACAGTTGTTTTAATCTGCAGAAAACATTCATTATTTAGCTCAAACAAATAACAACTAAAGCAACATAGGAATTTATTGAAATTACAAAAGAGCCATGATAGAAAGAAACTAATGGTTACATTCTTTGAAAGATAACAGGTATAAACACTGTGTTGGGAAATTTTAGTATTGAATCTATTCGAAATAAGACTATTCGAATAGCCTACACAATTCATATAAATCAAAAGATAATCTATTGGCAGTATTTCTGCAGCGAAGGTGGGTAGATTTTCACAATTTCAAATGGTAAGATTCCTTCCCTTCATGGTTTTAGTCTTTCTGGTTATAGCAGAAGTGAAACCGTATAGCAAAAGTTCAAACCGTATGGTTGTCCTTCAAACCGTCAAAATAGAGCTCCAATTAAGAACCACAGCAATCAAAACAATCACCCACACCACAGCATGAAAGAGGCAATAACAAAATGTACAACTCAGAGTTCCAATTAAAAGCCCTAGCAATCAGAATTTCATAATAACAATCATCCACACCACAACACGAAAGAGGCAGTAACAAAATGAAAAAAGGGAAACAAAAAACATCAAGCAAAAGAATGGAGCACAAAAGGAATTGGGATTTAGAGATACCTCAATCGAATCATCCAGGTTCTGTCAGTATTTATACACTGTGAGAAGAGGAAAACAGAAAGGAAGGAAGATAGATGGGCGGCTGTTACTATGAAACCGTAGAGCAGGAAGGTGGGGAGATTTTCACAGTTTCAAATGGTAATAGATTCCTTCTCTTCAGGGTTTCAGACTTTCTGGTTTTCCTTAGGTTGAAACGATGTGAAACCGTATAGCAGAAGTCAAACTGTTCCCTGCGCTGTGTACCCTCTTTCACGGTTTCAATTTTCCTGTTTTTCCTTTAAGTTGAAAAGGTTTGGGTTTGGGCTTTTATGATGGAATTAAATAGATAAGAAATGGGCTTTATAGTGTAAATAGGGCTGTGATTTATTATACAGGTTTATTATTATTTTGAAATTTATAGATTTATTATGATTCTAAAATTTTTTTTTAATTATTTTAAAATTGTAGGAAAAAAGGGTGGAAATGACATGGACATTGACATGGCACAACCTGAGTGCAGCTACATTTAACGCTACGCTTCAGCTTTTAGTAATATATAGATAATTGTCTCTACACTGGTTTCATTGCAATGACTCAACATAATTGTTATTGAGTTTGACAATGCCTTGGGCCACATACTTATGAGAAACAAAATTGAAGATGCTTATGAGAAACAAAATTGAAGACACTTCATGACACTAATAGCATTGTTGATGCTCTGTAAGTGATTATGCAAATAATTTACCTTGGTCGGCCTATTAACCTGTTGTCTATAGGATTCTTCTTTTTCTTTTTTCTTTTTAAAAAAAAAGGAAACTCTAAACTCTTCATTTCCGCTTTTCCTTAATTCCAATACTAAGTATTCGTATCCCTAATATTTAATTAAGATTTATTTGAAAATAAAATTAAGGACAAAAACATATTTTTAAAAGATCTAATCTACTAACGTGAACATGTGCAAAAAAAAATGGCATAACTTCTTCACATTGTTGTTGGTTGTCCAGGAACCATCAATCTGGGAGTTCTATGATGCCTCAGAATCTACAATCCACCAGCAGCAGCTTCTTTCACTGCGTTAACAGTTTCTTCCACCACATCATTTACTGCCTCTTCCTCCACTACTGGAGCCGTTGTGAGAGACCACGCTCCCGACCCGTTTTGGAATTAGGCCAAACCCACGTGAATAGATGGAGTCATGTTATTACCTCTTAACATGGAGGTTCGACTGATTATATTTTCCACCTTTAGATTAAGGGTTTTATAATAGAGTCGCCACTTATTTAATTATTGGAAAAAATAAGAAAACCATAATTGAAAAATTCATCATTTTATTAATTTGAAACTAAATTTATATTGATCATAGGAAATTACATGGCTTTGGTCTTAGATTCAATCTACAATAAAGTACATAGATTTGTTTCCTAGTTACTAGCTAGAAATTGAAAATTACATGGACGAGTATTGATGTATTAACCCTTGATCTAAGCTTGGACTTGGAGGCTATGTTACAAGATAGGAAGGTGTTAGGCACCCACCTTACCCAGTGAAACCAATTTTGTAGACTATGGTGGCCAGCATTCATCTGATATCATCCAATATGTTATCAACCAATTTGCATGTCAAATTTAATGTGAGTGCATGTGATAAACCCCAATTCCATTTATTAATCATTGCATTTTGATTGAAAAATAAATTTTAGTGAATGTGTGTGATTGGTAATACCCTGGATTCAAGGATTTGAGAGAATTATGAAACTAACATGTTGTTCATATTTTGGATGTGGATTTAAGATCAAAGCTAGTGTCATGCATGAACATGTGATGAACAAACAAGAACATGTGAAGAACGCATATGAACATTTAACAATATCATGAACATTCAAATGTATTCAAGAAATTTAAATAATCATTAGCATGCTTTAATTTTAAATTCTCATCATAGCAACATAAAAAACAAGTTAAGGAAAGGGATTATACCTGCATGCAAAATCCATATAATAGAGGAGGAGGCTCTTGGTAAAGGTAGTGTAATAGAGAAGAAGAATTAGGAGAATGAGAATAAGTCTTACTCAATACCTTGTGTCTTAGGAAGATCAAGATATAACAATACCAACTCTACTTCATTAGAACTCAAGAGGAGAGAAGAGAGGATGTTTCCCTATTTATCCTCAAACGGAGGAGATGGGAGTTTATATAGTAGCGGTGGAGAAAATATAAATGGAAGGGCATTTAATTGGATTGACAAAGGATCAAAGAGAATCATGAACCTAGACCCTATTTCAGTATTTAGAGAAAGTAGGTGCATTAAATTTGGAGGTTGGTGGGAGTGATGAGCAAGCAAAATAACTAAAACCTCGGTTCTTCCCATAGCCCTTGTAACAGTTCTTAGAGCTATCTTAGAAAAATCATGTCTTTCTCAATTCTGATCAGAATTGCCTCATTCTTGTAGTCAAGGCCATACCCACATCCCACACCCACACTGTCACTCTTTGGTCTCATCTCTTTCCATTGATAATTCTATTTGTTTGTCTCTCTTTTTTGTTAACATATCAATTTTCCTAAATGTCATATTAATTTACATGATTGTTTATTCATTTGTCATCACAGTGTTCTTATCTCTTCACTATTTTTTAACAAAAATGGTTTGTCTAGTAAGCCAAAGCAAAGACACTGCCTGTAAAAAGGGTTGCATATTCAGGAAGATTTCATTGATGTCCTAGTGTTTGAGATGTATGAAACAATTACTAGCTGTGTTACATCTGATTTTTTGGAGTTTGAATTGAGTGGGGTTTAGCCATAGAAGGTTCTAGAATAATAAATTGTCAGAAGGAAAGAGCTGATCGGGCTATCACTTGGTAAAAAAAAATGTTTGGAAAGTTCATTGCAGAAAATTTTAGGAGAGATTGAAGATGGGATGAATGAGGATTTTTGTAATGTGAAAACACTCAAGGATAGCAAAAGAGTTTTGAGGCTTTAGGAACATACACTTAAGCAGTGTAAGTAGAGGAAGGCAAAGGATGATGATGGGTCAGGGGGGGAGGATGTGGCAGGGGTTGATGTGTCTAGGGCTGATTTGGCAGGGGAGGATGTGGTAGGGGCTGATGTGGTAGTGGAGGATGTGGCAAGGGCTAATTTGGCAAGGGAGGATATGGTAGTGGCTGATGTGTCTGGGGCTGATGTGACTGGGACTGATGTGTCTGGAGCTAATTTGGCAAGTGCTAATTTGGTAGGGGAGGATGTGGTAGGGGTTGATGTGGTAGTGGAGGATGTGGCAATGGAGGATGTGGCAACAAAGAATGTGGCAGGGGCTAATTTGGTACAGTGGATGCGTAATCAAGAAGTTTTTCATTGATGCCTTAGGGTTTGAAATGTTTGAAACAATTACTAGCTATGTTACATCTGGTTTTTTGGAGTTAGAATTGAGGGGATTTTTGGCATAAAAGGTTCTAAAATAATAAATTGTTGGAAGGAAAGAGCTGATCGGGCTATCACTTGGAAAAAAAAAAGGTTTGGAAAGTGCATTGAAGAAAATTTTAGGAGAGATTGAAGATGAGATAAATGAAGATTTCTGTAATGTGAAAACACTCAAGGATAGCGAAAGAGTTTTGAGGTTTTGGGAACATACACTTAAGCAGTGTAAGCGGAGGAAGGCAAGGGATGATGATGGGTCAGGGGGGAGGATGTGGTAGGGGTTGATGTGTTTATAATCCCTATACCTGTACTATACTATAGGTATAAGTACCCTATACCTCTAGTATAGTATAGGTATAAGGTTCATTGTTAGGTTCTAAGGTCTTAGGAGTTTTTGTATTTAGAACTCTAATTTGTAATGTTGGCAAACCATGATCAAAACAGTGTATTTAGTCTTGTTTAGAATTGCTCAAAGTTGGTTTAATATTGTAAAGTTGGAATCGAGTGGCTGCAAAAGTACTTGGGACTTTCGGCCTGGCTCGATCGATCGAAGAATAGACTCGATCGATCGAAAATCGCACAGGTTGAATTTTCTGCAGATTTTCCAACTCAGCCCTACTTCATTAAACGTCTTGGGGTTCAAGTAAAACACTTCTATATATAAGGAAAACCCTAGAACGTTTTTGGGACTTCTGAGAGAGAGATTAGAGTGCCTCTTGTGCCTCATTTTATTTTTAGGGTTTTGTACCCAAACCTCTCTAAGTCTTTGTTGCTCATATTTGCGGTTTATGTGAATCTCTTGTGAGATCCTTGAGGAGCTTTCCTTCACATAAACTTAGGGTTTTTAAGGTAGAGATTATTTCAACATCTTGATGATCAACAAGGTTGCTGCCATTGAAGATTAAAAGAAAAGCAAGCGGGGAGCTTGTAGCTGATTGAAGAATTCAAGAAAGAAGTAGTCCGTGGATTCGGAGCCTGCGCGTGGTCGTGTCAGGAAGTTCTACTGGTGGGTAGCATTAGGAAGTCGAGCGGGGAGCTTGTAGTCCTTTTGTACGAACTTCAATTCTTTCATAGTGAATTCAGGTTAGCCTTGAGGATCGGTGGGTCAAATCCTCCCCAGGTTTTTACCGAATGGTTTCCTGGGTGATCATATCTTGTGTTATTTATTTTCCGCTGCTTTATATTCTTGATATGATTGTTTGGATTGTTTTAACCTAGAATTGCTTAATTTGACTAAGTAACAACTTGGCTAATTAATCTAGGCTACGCAATCTGGTTGTTTAAGGGGTCTAAATTCCTGTCAGCTATCATAGTTTTTGGACCCTAGCATGCACACGCATATGCATGCCTTAGCGTTTCCATAGCCTTTATTTTCAAAAAATAGTTTATTTGCAAAAAATAGTTTATTTGGTCTAAAAAGAAGTTATATTTTCCATAAACACTTTCCTCAAGTCAATTTTCATATGATCGGGCTGTAAACCAACCTTAGGATTTAGAATTCTTACATCATTGAGGAATGTGGGCCCGAGTCATAGTGGGTACAAAATGTGGTATCTACAGATACCCCTCTTTTGATTCATGAGCTCTACTAATGGAATCAAATGAATAAGAGACAAAACATTTTCTTTCAACCTATGGCTCGGGCTGAACCCATAGACACGGCAAACAACACGCATACATGGTGCAGGGTGTGAAGCCCATTGGAAAAAATCTTTTTCTCTTCTAATGACTCATCGGGGAGCTTGTGTTAGTTCTACTCATGTGGGAGTTTCCTTGGTAATTCTTGGCTCCATGGGGAAAACTCTTTTTGTCACAACCATTGAGGGAGTTATCTTGGTGTTTTGGACCCACAAGGGAGCCCTTGATGATTGTTGGGGAAGACTTGTCTATTTTGTGTCTCACTTGGGAGTTGATTGATAATCTTAACTCACGGGGGAGTTTCCTCAGCGATTTCCAATCTACTGGGGGTTGTTCTTGATCTCTAGAATCCACTGGGGATACTTTGAGAATCCTTGTGTCTTTTAACCCGTTGAGGGTATTTTTTTCATTTGGGTGCATTGTTGAATTTTTCCTTGCATTTTCCACCTTTTGGGGGTCCATTATGGATATTATAAAAACCTTCTTTCTTTCTTTTTTTTTCTTTTTTCTTTTTTCTTTCGTTTTTTTTGCTAAAATACATGTAGTTTAGTGAGAAGCCTAAACTACATGTAGTTTAGTCATCAAATGTCTTCCCACCTTTTCATTTTTCTCCAACGGTTACCAACCATTTCTTTTTCTTCTTATTCCTCTTCATCTTCCTCAACTTTTCATTTTCTCTCTATAAAAACCTCTGCCTCCTCTTCATTTCTTCATCTCTCACCATCTGACTCTCTCCCTCTCTCTCTCAAACTCTCTCACATTCTCCCAAACTCCTTTACCTTCTCCCAAACTCTCTCATCCTCTCCAATGGCACCCAAGTCCAAGAGCAAAAAAACCTCTTACGTGGTTTCTGACGAAGTCTTCAACATCACACCTTAGGATGAAGCCATCAGGCTAACAAACTCCCCTCCACTAATTTACAGACCACAAAACCATCTTTTAGAGGGTGCACGGGCTAGATACGTTTTCCAAAATTTTCTCATTTTCAAGTGTTACTCTAATATTCCAATTTAATATGTTTTTGGACTTGTAAATGCTTGGGTTTTGTTATGGTATGGGTCTAGATTAAAACCTAAGGTCTTATGAGGGGTATGAACATGCTTAAGATGAGTTTTGATCAATGGTTGGCCAAAACTGTCGAAGAACACTCTTCATCTATGTTCATGCATGTGCATGCATGTGGACACAACAGAATATGGAGTTGCCACCTAGTTTTGCAATGGCCTAGGAACCATGAATATAACGTCCTTTTGAGGAAGGACCATTTGATCTTACTATCAGAGATATGAGTTCAGAGTTAAGGTACAGTCTTGGGAAGGTATTAGGCACCCAAAACTGCCAACACTAAGGTTGGCTTCCTCTCATTATGTCTTATGTCTTAATCCTATTAAAGGCACACTCAATATTGTTATACTAAACTCTCACACACACACACTGGCATTTATCTAACAATCAATATGACATCAAACACCCCTAACCATACAAAAGGCACACAACCAATCAAAGTCACAAAGTATAGAAAGTATTAATGCATGGACATGTTGTAATGCTTATGCATGTGTACCCTTCTTCACCCATATGACACTTGCGTTTGGGGTGATATCCCTAGAGGATTGGGTACGATCGTTGTGATTTTCAAACCTTCTGGTGAAACTTGCCAAACAGGTAGTGAAGGCATCAATCATCTTCATCACATCCCTTATTCTAGGATCACCTTCTTGACCTTTTGATTGCTCAGAAATCCAATTCCCTTTGCCATGTCTTAGTCCTTTTGACCTTCGAGCATTTGAATTCTTCAATGCTTGAAGCTTATGACAATTGAGTCTAGTGTGTCCTGGAATTCAATAATTATGGCAGGAGTGTTGAATCCTGGAACCTCTTTGTGACTTTGGGAGAGATTTCCCTTTACCCTTAGGTTTGACCACTTATTGGTTAGGAAGCTTAGTCAAAAATCGTTGGTCAGTCACATTCCGCTTCTTTTCTGACTTCACTTTCTCAACAACTAAAGTTTCTACCACTGGCTCCTTAACTTTCACAAATTTCATTTCCTTGGATATATTAGCAACCGAACTGCTCTCTCTGGTGTATCCTAATCTGCTTCTGTCGGAGAATGGTTTTTGATGAGCAAGCATTTCATCAAGCTTATTGGAAGAGACCCGCTCTACTTTAGCATTAGCTTGAACCACCTCAAGCTCAAGAAATTTTATCTTTTAGTAGGCTTCGGTTAGCTCTCCATTCAGGGCCTTGACTTCACACTTAGTCTCCTTGTATCGAACTAAAAGACTCTTGTAGTCTTGCTCTGCTTTCTTCATTTTCTTAATGGCTGCGTTAGCCACTTTTGCATATTCACCGGTCTTCTTAAGGAGGGAACTGTAGGTTTCTTGTTGTCCCACTGTTCTTTCATCTTCCTCATCATTGGATTCTTCTACTATCCCCATTGATTCCAATTCAATGTGCTCACTAAGCTCTTCCATCAACACACTTAAATCATTCGAAGATTGCACGGATGTAATGGTCATGTATGCAGAGTAGTTTCTCTTTCTAAGGCAAAGACCTTCATCTAAAGATCCAATGATGTTATTGCCTGGATGGTTTTTGATCACTCTTGATGACGGCTTCTTTGAGGTGGACACTTCATCATTCTAGGAGATTGGAGTATGAACTTCTAAAGGAGTGTGAGGACTTGATGGTCTAGACATTGATCTTGTTTCCATTCTTGAGTTCATGGGAGTTGATTCTTTTTCCGGTGTAAGTCCTTCAACTTCAATATCTTGTGTTTCGACCTCTTCTGTGGGTTCTTTGGAGCTTGGCCTTTCTCCATCATCAACCATCTCTACCTTGTTATAGCATCATCAATTTCCACATTGATGGACTCCATTACAGTCTTTGTTCTCTTGTTGTAGACTCTATATGCCTGGCTAGTAGTAGAATACCCAAGGAAGATGCCTTCATCACTTTTTGCATCAAATTTTCCAATGTTCTCCCGATCATTTTGAATGTAACACTTGCTTCCAAATACTCTGAAGTATTTCACTTTTGGCTTCTTTGCATTCCAAATTTCATAAGTGGTCTTCTTTGTTCCCGCTCGGAAGAATATTCTATTACCAATGTGACATGAGGTGTTCACGGCTTCTACCTAAAAATTTTGACGAATTTGCTTGTTGAGTCGCATAACTCTTGCCATTTCTTGAATCACCCAATTTTTCCTCTCAACCACCCCATTTTGTTAAGGAGTTTTTGGGGCTAAAAATTCCTTTTTAATCTCATTCTTCTCACAAAACGACTCAAATCTTGCATTCTTAAACTCCTTGCCATGATTACTCCTTATCTTGACAATCGGAACCCCTTTCTTGTTTTATAGTCTCTTGCATAGAATTTTCAATTTCTTACATGCTTCTGATTTTTCTCTAAGAAATTCCACCCAAGTGTATCCTAAGAAATCATCAACAATGACCATAATGTGCCTCTTTTCTCCTAGACTTTCAGTTCTTGTAGGCTCTATTAAATCAACATGAAGAAGCTCTAAACAATGTGAGGTAGCAATCACATTCACCTTGTAATGACTTGCCTTTTTTTGCTTTTCCATTTGGCATGCACCACAAATTGTCTTCTCTACCTTCCCAAACTTTGGAAGTCCCTCAACAGCTTTAAGTTTAGATACTTTAGCTATTTGTTTGAAATTTTCATGCCAAATATGTGATGCCAAAGTTCCAACATATCAACACAAGCACTTCGACAAGAAATTAGTGCCATAGGAACTACTCTGTAGTAATTGTCGGTAGTCCTATTTCCCTCCAAGACTTGAATCCCTTCTTTATCAATGATTTGATGGAAATAAATGTGAACGCAGCAGAAAAATAACAGATCTACATCATTCGAAATTGATAACATGCGTTAAGTAAATTTCAGAATTAGAGAACAAGTGAGCGTACCTTGAAGCGATAAATTTCAAAAACCGAAGATTGAAGCACTTAGGAATACTTTTAGTCTTCACTCCAATTCCACTAATGCCCAAAAAGTGTGGACTCTCAATTGGTTACAAAGGGATGATTAGAGAGTGACATACACTCACTTCCACACCATTACAATGTTGTTTTTCTTACACAGGAAATTCTGTACATTTTTCCCTTTTGTATCTAACCAATTATCTAATTGGGCTGGCCTCTTGGGCCTTTCCAATTAGGCATAAGTGTATGGCTTGGAGTGGGACCAATAAGACACTAGCTCTAATGGGCTTTGGGCTTTTCTGTTAACTCTTAACAAGTCCAAAGTTACCATTAACTATATCTAATACCACTATATAAATATAGTTGCACTTTAGGCCTTATCTATAAATTATATCCCAAGACTTTATTATACATGCAATCTCTTCATAAAATATTTGTAGTAATACAAAGTCATTAATGTAGACTGCCACTTTGTAAATTACTACATCTTAATCCTTGAGTACTCGGTTTAATCCTTTAATGTTATTCATTATATATTTATGAAATCCAATTCCATAAATATATACTTTAGTCTTACTAAAGTGGTTATGCCTAACTCTCTGAATAATAAATTCATTAAACTTATCTTAAGAGAATACTTTATATCTCCATTAAGAGACTATGAATTCCATCTTGAGAATACATATTCCATCAACACTAAAAGTGACTACCCAACATACTGAGGTTTTGACCATAACTATAGATCTCACTCCTGATATATCAAAGCAACTTACACCTCATGATCAGGTCTATTATTCTCTCAGGATTAAGAGTTCATGCAAATACAAGTCGTGAGATTTATTATTCATTTGACAGTCATTAGGAAAATAATAAATCTCACAACGGTCCAATTCAATATATCTTAACTCTTAAAACATATTAACACATCAACCAGAAGTCTCCACTTCCATGATTAAGACAAATCATCATGATTGATATGTTATAGTCTTCACAAATGAAATGCCCAATTTCATCACCGACTACGAACTATAATTCTGAGTTTACAAAGAACTTGTGATTTATATTTTCTGTGACTTTTCACATAAATCACATACTATGCATCTCATGGATTAAATGATAATGTCCGAATATTCATGTTACCATTACTTCAGATAATAATAAAACAAATTCATTAAACACAATATCAAGTCATACATAATGTCATACACAATGTCAAACTTAATATCATACATAGCATCATACGATAGGATTTAAGGGCACTAATCCTAACATGATTATGCACCCCTTCTTTGAGAATTGAACAAGGAAGTTTTCATCATATATTTGAGTGATGCTTAAGAGATTCACCTTCAGCCCTTTGATGTATAAGACATCCTTCAATAGAGGTAATCCTGGTATCTCAACAATCCCTTTGTCGAGAACTTGAGCATGACTCCCATCGCCAAATGTCACATAATCACCAACCTTCTCTTTGGGTGACTTAAACAATGATTTATCTCCTGTCATATGACAAGAACAGCTGCTATCAAGATACCATAAACATGAATTAAATACATTCAAAGAAGTGTGCACAAATAAGCAAGCATAGGACAAGCATTCTTGACCTTCAAACAGAAAATTATCTTCATTTTCCATGCTCTTGTTAGATTGAATTCTCTTTTTTAGATTATCAACCTTATCACATAATATTCTATTTCTTCTTTTATACTTCTTAATCAAAGAATTAAACTCACATAGACTATTATGTAATATGTGATTCTCGTTTTCAAAATATTTCAACATGTAAACAAACATTCTAGCATGTTTCTTTGTTTTTACTAGCTTTTGGAGTTCATTGTTAGGACAATCTTCAAACATACTTATAGAGTCATTATCACAAACATTTAAACCACAATTCAACATAACATTTTCCATATCCATAGCTAAGGGGTCAAGGATCGCACTTAGGTAACTAAACCACAGCAAATGCACGTGCTCTGATACCAATTGAATGTTCAAATAGTGTATAAAACACCAATGAATGTTTAAACCCACAATTTACAAATTACCAACATTAGCTTATAATCAAACAATATATGTGCAAAATATGAACATAAGCTAAAATAGAATTGGTAAAACAATCTAAACCAAATTTAATCACAACCACAGCAGTAATTAAAAGGCAAAGATTAAGGAAAGAGAGATGCAAATACAAAGACAATACATTGATGTGTTATCGAAGAGGAAACCAAAGTCCTCGGCGAAAAACCTCTCTGCCACCCTCTAAGTGGTCAATAATCTACAACAGAATAAAATTGGGATACATGAATAGCAGAAAACCCTCCAAGCCTAATCTACCCAGTGCACCTAAGCCCTCAAAGCTTCTTGCTCCAATAGGGTTATGCCGAACCTTGTATTCTCTAGCTTACCGGATCCTACAATTGCCCATTGCATCAACCAAAATGAATTGGTCCCTTCTGAACTGCTTCCCAAACACCAAAAAGCCTTCTCACAGATAGGGATATGGTGGGATAAGGATTTGGCTAATGTACCTCTCAAGGATATATCAATGGAGAGGGTGAGAGTAGAGGAATTTGGAGAATTAAAGGATGAAGATTGTGGATGAGTCAATCTTGTTTTTCTTTAGGGTTTCTCCCTCAAAATTCTCTCTGGAAGCTCTCTACAATGCGTGGGTATAAAGGCATTTATAGTGGGGTGTGTATGGAATGCGAAGAGTCAGTTTTATAACAAACAGGATGTTCTAGCGACTCACGCTTGCGATGGAACAAGTCGCGAGTTTGAGTCGCAAGCTAATGGCCTAGCCAGACTGGATGTTTTGTCTTGTAGTGCAACAGCTGGCATGACTCTTCAGCTCCCCTGCATGCTTCACATGTGTGCCACCTTTGGCGACTCGCCAGTCACGAGATCTAATCGCGAGGCCCTTCTTGAGTGCACACTCTTGAGTTTTTCTTCACACTCTCTCACACACTACCCTTACATACCCACCTAAATACAGGATTCCTAAATGTAAATTACAAGCAAATTTGGCACGGAATAAAAGTAACAAAATGATTGAATAAATTTAACCTTACAATATGAATGCATATTCATGGCATCAAAATAAGAACAAAAAGGATGTAAGGTTGAAATTTATCAACCATCTTGTTGGCTTTATTCCCTGCCAATTTGCTTGTAATTTAGCACTTAGTAACCATGTATTTAGGTGAGATTCATGTAAGGGTAGTGTGTGAAGAGAGTGTGAAAATTGCTTATCCTTGTGCAAAGAAGCAGAGACTCGCGGCTAGGACTCGTGACTAACTTGCGATTTGCAAGCCGCCAAATGCTGTGCATATGAGAAGCATGCGAGAAGGTAAAATGTCACACCAGCTGTCGCATTACAGGACAAAAGTCTCAGGCTGGCTAAGCCATTACCTCATGACTTGAACTCGCAACTTGGACCAGCCGCGAGTCCAAGTCGCCAACCGGCCCTGTTTGGCAAAAAACTAACTCTTCGTATTACAGACACACACCACTATATATAGACCCTTATACCCACGAAATGTAGAGAGCTTCTAGAGAGAATTTTGTGAGAGAAACCTTAGAGAAAAACAAGATTGCCTCATCCCCAATCTTCACTAAGAGACTCTACAAATTCCTCTAGTCTCTTCCTCTCCATTGATATATCCTTAAGAGGTTATTGACCAAATCATTTTCTCATCACACCCATGTCTGTGAGAAGGTACATTTGGTACTAAGGGAAGCAGTTTGGAAGGGACCAATGACTATTGGTTGATGCTATCGTTTATAGTGGAATCTTGTAAGCTAAAGAAGAAATAGGTTTGGCGCAACCTCATTAGAGCAAGAAGCTTGGAGGGCTTAGGTACACTGGGTAAATTAGGCTTGGAGGGTCTTTTGCTCTTCATCTATCCCAACTACATTCTTTAGTGGATTATTTACCGCTTGGAGGGCAGTGGAGAGATTTTACACCGAGGGCTTCGGTTTTCTTTTCGATAACACATCGAGTGTTATCTTTGTATTTGTATCTCTCTTCCTTTATCTTTGCCATTTATTTTATGCTGTGGATGTGATTATATTTGGCTTAGATTGTTTATCAATTTTGTGTTTGGCTTATGTTCATGTTCTGCACATTAATTGTTTGATAATAAGCTTGAATTGATATTTTGTATTTTGGGGTCTAAATGTTCAAAGGTGTTTTACACGCTTTTTGAACTTTCAATTGGTATCAGAGCGGGTACACTCTCTATGGTTTAAATACCTGAATGTGATCCTTGGCCCTTTTTGAGATGGATAGTTCTCAATCCTTAAATGTTCCGCCATTTTTTTATGGTAACAATTATGCTTTCTGGAAAGTCAAAATAAGGGCATTCTTATGCTCTATTGATGACACCGTATGGGATGCAGTTGAAATAGGTTGGACTAAACCGGAGGCTGCTAAATCTACTTGGGATAAGGCTACTTTTGCGGCAGTCTATGCTAATAGTAAAGTTTTAAATGCTAGATTCTGTGGTGTGTCTCCAGATGAATTCCACAGGATATCTCACATGACAGTTGCCAAGGACGCATGGGAGATTTTGGAGATAACTTATAAGGGGACTAAGAAGGTGAAGGACACAAAGCTCTAAATGCTTACCATCAAATTTGAAAAGCTCAAGATGAGTGAAGATGAATCTTTTGATTCGTTCTATGGGAAGCTCAATGAAATTGTCATTGCTAAGCTTAATCTTGGTGAGAAGATTGAAGATACTAAGGTGGTGAGAAAAATCTTGAGGTCCTTGCCTGAAAGCTTTAGAGCAAAAGTCACAGCCATAGAAGAGAGTAAAGACTTGGATGAGATCAAAATTCAAGAGCTAATTGGGTCTCTCCAAACATATGAACTGGGACTGCCTTTCCACAAGATGAGTAAATCGCTTGCTCTCAAAACCATCACCGAAAGAATCGATGATCCCTCCAAAGAAGATGGAGTGGAGAAGGAAGTAGCATATCTTGCGAAAAACTTTAGCAAATTTCTGAAGATGAAGAACAGTGGGAAACCATTCAACAGAGGAAAATTTTCATCTTTAAGAGGTGATAGGAAAGAGTTTACGAGGAAAGAAGGAAAGGATTCTCAATCTCCTTCGGACATTGTGTGTTATGAATGCAATGGCCATGGACATCTCAAGATGGAGTGTCCCAATTTCTTAAGAGGGAAAGGCAAGGCGTATGCCACATCGTTGAGTGATTCTGATTCTTTAAGTTCTGATTCTAAAGAGAGTTGTGACGGAGAAGGAAACTACTTCGCATTCATGACCATTGCACATATGGAGTCCTCAGATGATTTAGATACACTTGTGAAGGAGCTTGGGGAGCATTCTGATTTGGAGTTTATTGCAATAGTTGAGGAGTCTGAAGATGAGGAAGTTGGAGAAGCAGTAGGATTGCAAGAGACTTAGAACTTTGTGCTAAGGTGGCTAACATAGCCATTAAGAAGATGAAGAGAGCTGAGGAAGATTACAAAAGTCTTCTGGTTCGATACAAGGAGGCGAAGTGTGAGATTGAAACACTAAATAGTGAGCTATCATAAGCTTACACAAAAGTGAGATTTCTTGAGCAAGAGGTAGTGCAAGCTCATGCCAAGATAGAGAGAGTCTCCTCCCAGAAGTTAGAAGATGTTATTTCATCTCAAAAACCTTCCTCAGACAAGTCCGGGCTGGGATACACTAAAGGAAGTAGCTCGTCAGCCAAGGTTATCAAAGAAGTGAAGTTTGTGAAGGCTAAAGAGACGACTGTGGATAGGTCCATTCCTGAGAAAATTAAGGCTGAGAAGAAGAAGAAAGTGGCTGATCAACGGGTGTTTAATAAGTCTCGTAATCAATTAGAAGCCAGATTTGAAGCTAGAGGAAGATCTCTTCTGAGACCACAATGGGGTCCTAGATCGAACCATGCTTGACACTTTTGCAGAGTGCAAGGACATACAAGATCCAACTGTCACAAGCTGAGAGCATTGAACAATGCAAGTGCTCCTCGGTTAAGAGGAAGAAGAAACGACAATAGATCTTGGGGTGGTGAGTAACCAAGAAGTCAAAACCGTAATCCAGGAATAATGGACATGATGAAGATGATTGGTGCCTTCAAAAATTGCTTGAAAAGCTTCACAAAGAGGTTTGACAGTCCTAACTTTCGTACCCAATCCGTCAAGGATATCACCCCAAACACACGTAACGTGTGGGTGACGAAGGGTACTCGTGCATAAGCATTATAACATGTCCATGCATCAATTCTTCCCATACCTTATGAATATGTTTGGTTGCATGATTTATGTTTCTATTTGTTTTGTTTTTGTTGCTTGTTTATTTGTTTCGTTTTAAAATGTTTTTCCATTGTTTTTTATCAATCTTTTATTACTTTTATGTCAAAAATCCAAAAACACATAAAAAGTAGAAAATCCAAAAGTTTGATCAACTTTGTTGAGTATTGTCTCAAAGCATGTTTTGCCTTGTACCTTTGTACTTATAGCTTTGTGCATTTAACGAGCTTAGCTTGTCTCTTATGCACTCATATCATTGTGGAAGAAAATTTGAAATCTATGTGACTGTTGTAAATAGATCTTCAATCTTGTCATGAATGATTAGTAAATGGTTTTGTTAATCTTGAGACATGCATAGACTTGTGTCTATATATCTTTCCACTTTTATTTTTATTGCTTTCAATTCAAAAGCTCACCAAATATAAATCTCCAAATGAAAAGAGATATTGAGCTGCAAAAGCCTGTCGCATAAACTAGTATTTGACTAGGAAAAAGGGAAAGCGACCAAAATAAAATTTATAATGCCTAAAAAGCCAAAGGCTAGATCATCAAATTGAAATATTGAAAATTTCAGGCATCGATATCAAAATGAGATATATTGATTCAAAATGATCAAATGTTAATGTATATGGAGCCAAATGAAAAGCTTCAATAAAATGTTCTCAAATCTATGTGGGAGGTCATATATGCACATTTCTATAATTGAGATGGGTCACATTATCTAGTGCTAGTTGTGTATGTCTTGATTGAATTGATTATTGAAGCTTCACATTAGACTAAGGACTATCTCATTTTTTATATTCACACATAGCACACAAGTCTATGTTCAATGAATGTCATATTCATTTGTGTGATTGTACTTGTTTAAATGTGTTTTCACAAGCTCTATCTTTCTTGATCAAACATAAAAAGATTTTTAAGTGTTTTAGTTTGTTTTTGGAAAGTATTTTGTTTTCACAAAATTGTCAAAAATTTCAAAAACAGTGTTGTCCTGTTTTGGCGACTCAGTCGCGAGTAGGTTCAGTAGCATGCCCAAGTCGCGAGCTTACTCTGAGATTCTTCGCAGATAACTAGTGAGTCAAGGCTGCAGTCTCAAAAAATACTTAGAAAATTTTTCAAAATTTTAGTTTTTATGGTTTTCGCGGCTCAGAGTGGCGACTTGTTTGCGGGTGAAAGGTCCAGTCGCGAGGGATACACAGAGATTTTCGCGGCTCCCCTGGCGACTATCTCACGGGTAGACCTTCCAGTCGTGAAAAACATTTAGAAGATTTTTTGAAAATCTTGGTTTCCCAATGTTTCGCAACTTACCCTGGCGACTTGAGCTAGTCGCGAAAAACGGGTGTTTTGCATGTTGAAATATTAAATTTTCAACAAAAAAAAAAATGGTTACTTAAAAAAAATAATGTCCAAGTAAGATTTATCAAAAAATATAAATTTTGGACAAGTTGATAGTACAAAAAAATGCCCTTCAAAATTAAAAAAATGGTGAAAAAAAATATATATATAAGGAAGATGTTACCAAAAAATAATAATAATAATAATAATATTACAAAATCCCACACTCACATCACGTGAGTGGGGTTTGTTTATGGCAATACTGCCACACTGTCAGTATGCCACATCCTTGTTAATTAAAAAAAAAAAAAAAAAAGAGAGGATAAGATGAAAGTGGGACGTGTGGCTGGGTAACTTCCTGCCACACGCACCACTTAGGCAATTCCAAAAGCAAAAGTAGCTGAAATTTAGCCACAATCCTCATCGGCTCAACTGTACCCGAAAGATGCTGGTGCATATTGCACTTTCATTGCAGTTTTGGCCCATGAACTGATTGGTTAAAGAGAAAAAACAGGGGAAATTGCTTCTTAGCTTCTCTATAAATTAGAGAGGAACGCGAGAAAAAAAGGAGGACAAAAAAAGGGGTACACACAGAAAGGAAAAAAATCGGAAACACAAAAAGAGAGCAATTACACCCACACACACAGAGCAAAGACATAGAGACGATATAAAAAAAAAAAAAGAGGCACAGACAAAGAGAGCAACACCAAGTAGAGGAAGAATACGCAACATAGGTTTGTATATGGGATTTCATCAGTCCCATTTCTTCACTACCAAAATCTCTCTTTCTCCCTCTACCTTAAATCTGAATTTTTGTTTGGGAAAACAAATGGGGTTGGGTTTCATGAGGAGTTCCTAACTCTGTACATGAAGCTTTATACAAGAGTCCCTGACTCTTAAATCCTATTTGATAATTATCAAATAAAAATTCTTTCAAGTTGTGGTGTAATGTTCCCATAATTGGAGTCCTTGACTCTACCCCATAATTGGAGTCCTTGACTCTACCCCATGAATGGAGTCCTTGAGTCCACCATTAAATTAATGGAGGCATTAACTCTACCAAATTAATTGTGACTAATTCTTTGGACTTATTAATTAGAGTTAATAATTCTTAGAGTAAAATGAACATAAAATTGGGTTGGGGAAATTTTCCAATTTCAAATATGTTCACAATAAATAAAAATTGCTTCAAAGGAGTTTTCTTTCCCTTAATCAAAATATTATTCCTACTAAGAAGCAAATGAAAGAAAGGGAAAATCACTTGGAACTTTAACTTCTCAAAAAGAGAATCCTTGATTCAATTTCCATGAAAATATGGTCTTTGACTTATCCTTGAGATTAAAACCAATTGTCTCATTCAAAAGTAAAATTAAGTCAATGCTTAATTAAATACAAAGTATTTGACTTAAATGTCCATCATTTAAATTGGGCAAAATCAATTTGAGATTTAAATCTAAAACTTCAAAACAAGAACTACGAAGTGTTTTGATCCCCGCCAAGGGTATGTAGGCAACCTAAACAAATTATTAGGTGCAGCCACAAATAAATAAAAAACACATATTCCCTTAAAATAAACCTATGTACAAAGACAATATGGTTGGAATCAAAAGGTGTTCCCTTGAAACAAGGGATTGTAATTAAGAGATACATTATCTTGAATGGGTACTACTCATATCAATAAAACTCATACGCCAAAAAGGCCTATGAGTGAAATTATGTTTGACGAATTTGACTAATTGACAATGTTTGTTAAACATAGTTTGACAATAATTGCTAAACATAATTTAGCGATGTTTATTAAACATAATTTGACAACGTTTTTTAAACATAAGTTGACAATTATTGTTAAACATTAGTTAACAATTTTTCGTCAACATGATTTTTGGCACGCCCGGTGGGACCCATTCTCCTTTTCATCTCCAACTATGTTTCTTATACATCAATCTTCGTGTTGTGATTGGTTTACCAATGGCTCCCCAGGTGATTGTTTACTTCCACAAGCTTCCCATAACTACACAAGGAGCAAATGGTTGTTGCATGACATTCACCCTTGGTACCCCTTCCATCAAGCTTGAGGTACCAAATGATGAACACGTGACCAACATCCAAGTTTCGTCAACTTCAAAGACTTTGAAGAAGAGGAGAGCAAGGAAAGGTACTAAAGCTAAGAAATCCCAAACCGAAGGTTCTAAGGTGAATGACCCTAACACCATGGGTATGGCCCCAAGGCTTCTCCCTATTCAAATAATGATTGGCTCCATCCCAATCACATTAGGAACAACCGAGTCAGTAATGATGACTTCAATTGAAGAAATGGAAGCTAGTCATCCTGAAACCTCGAACGTTAAGGTCACTAAGAAATCTATCAAGATTTCTAAGAAGGCATCACAAAAGCAAAAGGCAACTCCTCAACCAAAGGCAATGCGACCTCGCATTCTTGAATTGACTTCACCAAAGATTGATCCTGTTGTTGAGGGAAAAGAAGTAGCCATGGACATTGATGCCTCATTTGAAACATTGCCACCAACCAAGCAAGGCCCTAGAAAAAACGCAAGGAGAGAAGAAAGTCAAACTTCCGAATTGTTTGATCAGTATCCATTGACGGTTCTTTGTGTTGAACAGTCAAAAAGGGCCAAGTCAAACTTGGAGGTTCAAAAATAGGTATTCTTCTCAGGCTATTTGTTGGCAAAGGAAGAAAATTTTGGATTAGGGAAAATTTCAAAGCACAAAAATGTGACAGAGATTTATGAGGAAGTTAATAAGTCACCAAGGCCTTACTCAGGTCCTATCACACGCTCTAGGGCCCACGCCATGTCCCAATCCATCATTGATGATTCTTTAATCTCCACCACTTCTTCCGATACTATGGAAACGCAAAGTGATTTTCATAGTCCACTATGCAGAGATTCAGAGTCTATTTTTCAAGAAGAAGACTTTCCAGGAATTCTAATAAATCAATTTGGCAAAGTGTTAAAGATCTCAGATGAAAGTGATTCTGAAGACATGTCGGTTCTAGTAACTAGCACCACAAATTTAGAAGAGCAACTTCAAGAGTTGCAAAGGAAACTCATTGAAAAAGATGCTGAAATAGTAGCCTTGGCAACCCGAGTAGCGTCTCAAGCAAGTACATCAACTAGAACTCAAGTGCCTACAGTCGAAGAAGGGCACATATCATCTATAAATTTACCCGTTTATGGGTAAATTAAAGACACTCATTGCTGAGGGAATCAAGGAATTTCAGGCATCTATAAATTTACCCGTTTATGGGTGTTGAAAGCCTTATCTAGCTCATTATGACACTGTTCCATTCCCAACCGGTTATCAAAAACTAAACTTTGAGAAATTTGATGGTTTGACCGGTTCTCCTCAAGAACATTTGGCACATTTCTATTCGGCTTGTGGAGAATCTGCTTTGTCAGATGCCTTGTTGATAAGACAATTTGTCCAATCTCTCAAGGGTTCTGCGTTTACTTGGTACACCCAATTACAACCAAGGTCAATCCATACGTGGGACAATTTACAAAGGGCTTTTCTTGCCCAATTTGTGAGTTCAAAGAAGAAAGTTTCAATAATTGATTTAGCCGATGCTCGACAAAAATCGAATGAAAGTGTCAATGACTTCATTACAAGATGGAGAAGCCTAAATCTCCAATGTTCTGAAAAGTTGACTGAACAATCTGCAGTACAAATGTGTTCAAACAATCTCTTACTAGAGATTGCCAGTTTCATACGGACTGCAGAACCTCAGAGTTTTGATGCATTGGTCTCTAAGGCAAACAATGTTGAAAGACAAATTGCCCGACAAAAGAGTACCACGCAAAGGGGGCGTAATTTAGAAGAAAAATATACAGAAGGAAAAAAGCACCGAAATAATGGAGAAGTAATGGCTACCTTTGTCAATAATGGAAGGCAAAATGGGAAAGGAAAGGAAGGCTCAAAAAATCTCACTCTTGAAGAAAAAAAGAAAACGAAATACTCATTCCATGATGATGATGTTGAAGGGATTTTTAACGAGTTGATGAAAGAAAAAGAAATACAACTCCCTGAACCTAAAAGACCTTCTAAAGTTGATAAGATAGATGACCCTAAATATTGCCGCTACCATCGAATCATTCCATCCTCTATCAGAATGCTATATCTTGAAGAATATAATTCAAAAAATGATAAATGATGGTGAAATTGAGGTAGATAGTTCCTCTCAAGTACCAGTTGCTGCATCAAAAAGCATTTCTTTGCTTGAGGAGGAACCAAAGTCCACTTTTCCTTGCTCATTGGGGGCAAAACCAAATAATGTTGAAAAGATCAAAAAGACTCTTGATGTCAATGTCAAGTCAAGCAATCTCCCAAGTCTTTATGAGCTTATGACTGAAGCAAAATTAGACTTTTCGGAAAATTCCTCTAAAGATGGAAATGAGAAGAATGGCAAACATATATTGGTAAGCAATCCAAGAAAATGGCTAAAAGGTCATTACCAATCATTATGCCCTTTGAGAAGCCAAGAGTCAAAATCCACAGAAGGAAGGATTCCAAGAAAAAAAAAGAAGAACACTCAAAAGAAAAGCATGAGTTAGAGGAAGAAAAATATATTCAATTTGAGAGAATGCCAATAACTCTAATTGAATATCTTCCTAAGGAATTTCTTCAAAATCATCCTGAGGATGAGATGAAAGAGGAAGCTGTGCAATGTTGCATGGTTTCAATTGATGACAATGAACGAGAGGTAAATGAAGTAACTTTGCTTTCAGGCCAACATTTGTCATTACCACAAAAGAAAAAATTAAGCCAAGATGCAAAAGATGATGTTTCTAAAGGAAAAGAAGGCAATTCCTCACAACCCTTGTCACCTAGACTATGCGTTTCATGTTTGGCATGCATAATGTTTAGAGATGAGGACTTCCAACTTGGGGAAAATTTTCAGAATCAATTTTTATATGTCAAGGCCACAATTGGAGATGTATGGTTATCAAGAATCCTATTGGATTGCGGATCAACTGTAAATCTTCTCCCTTATAAGACATTCAAGGGAATGGGGATGAAGTCCAAACAATTGTCTCCATCCGACTTGACCATTCAAAGCTTCAACCAAGTTGGACAAAGAGTCATGGAAAGCATCTTATTAAAAGTGGAAATAGGAGAATTGTATTTTGAAGCTCTTTTCCACATAATTGATGTCAATTTTCCCTACAACGCGTTGTTGGGACGCCCTTAGGTACACACTTATGGCATAATCAATTCTGCATTTCATCAATGCTTTAAACTTTGCGATGAAGATGGAAATGTGAATATGGTGTACACTAATCCTAATCCTTTCATGGGAGAAGAGGCGAATTATCTTGGTGCCAAATTTTAAGCAACGACCTTCCTTATGCATCTATCCAAAAACAAGGATACTGAGGAAGAAGGGCGAGGAACAATGTGTTTACCCTTGTGTAAAAGAGAAGTTCATTAAACAACTCAAAAAAAAAAAAAAAATGATTTTTGGCACGCCCGGTGGGACCCATTCTCCTTTTCATCTCCAACTATGTTTCTTATACATCAATCTTCGTGTTGTGATTGGTTTACCAATGGCTCCCCAGGTGATTGTTTACTTCCACAAGCTTCCCATAACTACACAAGGAGCAAATGGTTGTTGCATGACATTCACCCTTGGTACCCCTTCCATCAAGCTTGAGGTACCAAATGATGAACACGTGACCAACATCCAAGTTTCGTCAACTTCAAAGACTTTGAAGAAGAGGAGAGCAAGGAAAGGTACTAAAGCTAAGAAATCCCAAACCGAAGGTTCTAAGGTGAATGACCCTAACACCATGGGTATGGCCCCAAGGCTTCTCCCTATTCAAATAATGATTGGCTCCATCCCAATCACATTAGGAACAACCGAGTCAGTAATGATGACTTCAATTGAAGAAATGGAAGCTAGTCATCCTGAAACCTCGAACGTTAAGGTCACTAAGAAATCTATCAAGATTTCTAAGAAGGCATCACAAAAGCAAAAGGCAACTCCTCAACCAAAGGCAATGCGACCTCGCATTCTTGAATTGACTTCACCAAAGATTGATCCTGTTGTTGAGGGAAAAGAAGTAGCCATGGACATTGATGCCTCATTTGAAACATTGCCACCAACCAAGCAAGGCCCTAGAAAAAACGCAAGGAGAGAAGAAAGTCAAACTTCCGAATTGTTTGATCAGTATCCATTGACGGTTCTTTGTGTTGAACAGTCAAAAAGGGCCAAGTCAAACTTGGAGGTTCAAAAATAGGTATTCTTCTCAGGCTATTTGTTGGCAAAGGAAGAAAATTTTGGATTAGGGAAAATTTCAAAGCACAAAAATGTGACAGAGATTTATGAGGAAGTTAATAAGTCACCAAGGCCTTACTCAGGTCCTATCACACGCTCTAGGGCCCACGCCATGTCCCAATCCATCATTGATGATTCTTTAATCTCCACCACTTCTTCCGATACTATGGAAACGCAAAGTGATTTTCATAGTCCACTATGCAGAGATTCAGAGTCTATTTTTCAAGAAGAAGACTTTCCAGGAATTCTAATAAATCAATTTGGCAAAGTGTTATATATATATAAGGAAGATGTTACAAATAATAATAATAATAATAATAATAATAATAATAATATTACAAAATCCCACACTCACATCACGTGAGTGGGGTTTGTTTATGGAAATACTGCCACACTGTCAGTATGCCACATCCTTGTTAATAAAAAAAAAAAGAAAAAAAAAAAGAGAGGATAAGATGAAAGTGGGATGTGTGGCTGGGTATCTTCCTGCCACACGCACCACTTAGGCAATTCCAAAAGCAAAAGTAGCTGAAATTTAGCCATAATCCTCACCGACTCAACTGTACCCGAAAGGTGCTGGTGCATATTGCACTTTCTTTGCAGTTTTGGCCCATGAACTGATCGGTTAAAGAGAAAAAATAGGGGAAACTGCTTCTTAGTTTCTCTATAAATTAGAGAGGAATGCGTAAAAAAAAGGGAGGACAGAAAAGGGGTACACACAAAAAGGAAAAAAGTCGGAAACACAAAAAGAGAGCAATTACACACACACACACACAGAACAAAGATATAGAGAGGATATAAAAAAAAAATAGGCACAAACAAAGGGAGCAACACCAAGCGGAGGAGTTCATCAGTCCCATTTCTTCACTACCAAAATCTCTCTTGCTCCCTCTACCTTAAATCTGAATTTTTGTTTGAGAAAACAAATGGGGTTGGGTTTCATGAGGAGTTCCTAACTCTATACATGAAGCTTTATACAAGAGTCCTTGACTCTTAAATCCTATTTGATAATTATCAAATAAAAATTCTCTCAAGTTGTGGTGTAATGTTCTCATAATTGGAGTCTTTGACTCTACCCCATCAATGGAGTCCTTGACTCTATCCTATAAATGGAATTCTTGACTCTACCCCATCAATGGAGTCTTTGACTCTACCATATTTTTGGAGTCCTTGACTCTAGCCCATCGATGGAGTCCTTGACTCTACCCCATAATTGAAGTCCTTGACTCTTCCCCATGAATGGAGTCCTTGAGTCCACCATTAAATTAATGGAGGCATTAACTCTACCAAATTAATTGTGACTAATTCTTTGGGATTATTAATTAGAGTTAATAATTCTTAAAGTAAAATGAACATAAAATTGGGTTGGGGAAATTTTCCAATTTCAAATATGTTCACAATAAGTAAAAATTGCTTCAAAGGAGTTTTCTTTCCCTTAATCAAAATATTATTTCTACTAAGAAGCAAATGAAAGAAAGGAAAAATTACTTGGAACTTTAACTTCTCAAAAAGAGAATCCTTGATTCAATTTCCATGAAAATATGGTCCTTGACTTATCCTTGAGATTAAAACCAATTGTCTCATTCAAAAGTAAAATTAAGTCAATGCTTAATTAAATACAAAGTATTTGACTTAAATGTCCATCATTTAAATTGGGAAAAATCAATTTGAGACTTTAAATCTAAAACTTCAAAACAAGAACTACGAAGTGGCTTGGTCCCCGCCAAGGGTACGTAGGCAACCTAAACAAATTATTAGGTGCAGCCACAAATAAATAAAAACACATATTCCCTTAAACATAAAAAAATAAATAAACCTATGTACAAAGACAACATGATTGGAATCAAAAGGTCTTCCCTTGAAATAAGGGATTGTAATTAAGAGATACATTATCTTGAATGGGCACTACTCACATTAATAAAACTCATACTCCAAAAAAGCCTATGAGTGAAATTATGTTTGACGAATTTGACTAATTGACAATGTTTGTTAAACATAGTTTGACAATAATTGTTAAACATAATTTAACGATATTTGTTAAACATAATTTGACAACGTTTGTTAAACATAAGTTGACAATTATTGTTGAACATTAGCTAACAATTTTTCATCAACAGATTTACTCAAGAAGTGATACCAAATCCCAGATGAACTTAACCTTAGGTTAGCCGTCGAGGGAGAATGGTGTTGTCAGCCTTGTCTTGGGATAGGAATTTATGAGGCTTATCTTCTAGAGGGTCTTAGGTTACCTTTGAATACTTTTGCTAGAGAATTGTTGGCTAGGCTAGGTTTAGGAGTTTGTCAGTTTAATCCTAACACATGGAAATTAGTCGTCTCCATGCAAGTTTTATGGAAGGAGGTGTTTGAGGGGAACTGTCCTCTTACTGTGGACAAGTTCCTTTACTGTTATAAGTCCTCCGAGATTAACCAATCGCTTGGCTTTTATCAATTCACAACCAGGGGAAGAGATTATAGATTAATTAAGTCTTTAGTCTCCTCAGATAGGAACTGGAAGACGAAGTTCTTCTTTGTCTCAGGTTTTTGAGCTGGACACCCTACTGAGGTTGACAGGGACCCTTTTCCTCCCTACATATGGGAGTTAGGGAACATTCGTCCTGAAGGTATGCTCGTCCTATCTTTATCATTCATTGTCTTCATTCTTATTTGTAGTTGTTTAAAAATTTTAAGTCCTCCGTCTATTTTTTTTTTTTGGTTACAGGTGCTAGACGACCTTACTTAAGTAGACTTCATATTGAACATGTTCAAAAGGTTCGTCTATACATCGACAGGGTATTTCATTCTTTGGTAAGTCTTCAACGTCTTGCCATTTGGGGCTTAGGTCCTAAGCCTTCTGTTAAAGCTCTCGCACACGAGACTACTATCCGTAGACGTAAGTTTTTTCCTCCTTTTTCTTTATTTATTTGTTTATCATCAGTTTTTGGTAATTGACGTCCTTCCTTTCAGGAATGGCAACGATGAAAGAAAACAAAAACAAGGGGGTGATGGACGAGGTAGTTAAGCAGGGGGTGCAACCTCAGACTCATCCATCGGCAGGCGAAAAACGAAAAAATATATCATCAAGGGTTGACTTGGGTGATCTTCCAAGTAGGCGTAGTAGGGAGAAGAAAAGCAAGTCGTCCAAGCCTTAGGATGTCTAGCCCACTCCTCTCGTCCCAGATCAAGTGCCCCCATTGCAGATACTTGATTCTAAGTCCAAGGACCCTTCGTCTAAGAAGATCCCGTCCACAATTCACGCACCCACCTCGTCTTAACCTTCTAAAGAAGTTCCTCGTCACCTTCTTGGGAGCAAGGACCTAGCTTGGGAAAGGTTTACAACAGCAGTGATGGACGCGGATGTGGCAGCTTGTTACAATATGTCCCTGAAGGATTTTCAGCACTCTTGTGTTCATGATCTCTTCAAGGTAAAATTTTTTATTTTTTTTTTTTTTTTTATGTCTCATCTTTGTCAACAACACTGAAATATGTACTTATTTGGTTCTAAGCACATCTTGACCCTTGTAAGCGATGTCCAAGTTTATTGCTGCGTTTAGGTAGGCATCTGATCTAGACAAGATGAGAATCCTATTGGAGAAGAGGATCAAGGAGGTGAAAGATGAGAACAAGAAGTGGGCTGAGGTGGCTATTAAGGCTAAGGACGAGGTAAAAGAGCTGCAGAATCTTAATGAAGAGCTAAAGACAGACGCCCTTGAGAAGGACACTCGTCTTGACCACCTTCAAAAAAGGAACAATGAGCCGAACGCATTTCTTGAAAAGGCTAAGGGAGACACAGTTGCAGAGTTTCAAGCGTCCAAGCAATTCACTGATTTGCTGGACAAGAACTATGCAGCTGGGTTTGAGGACTTCAGGCTGGACGCCATTGAGAACTTCCCTAACCTTGACTTTAGTTCTATAAAGCTCAAACTTGGTGTTGCTACGAGTTCCTTCATCTAGATGAGCTCAGAGGACGTTAATATTAAATGATGATGCTACAAAATTATACTACCTCAAATTGTCCATATGGCTCGTCTATAGAAAGAGAAGAAAGATAAGAAGAATGAGCATAGCCAAGTTGTGTCATCCTTTCTTTGGGAATGGACGAGATATGTCTCGTCCGTGTTTCCCTTAGGGGCGGACGAGGATGGTCTCGTCCGCCACAAAGGACGGATGAGTAACGTTTCCTCGTCCGACACAAAGGACGGACGAGCAAAGCATGGCCGTGTCATGGCTCGACCACCCTTAATTAGGGATAGACGAGCCAAGCACCCTTAACCAAAAAGGATGGAAACCTCCATTTTTTTTTTTTTTTTTTTTTTCAGTTTTCCCTCGAACTTCAATGACTGTTCATTGTCTTCCCCATTTCTCTCTCTCAAACACTCCGTGTTTCTCTAAAAAAGCTTTCATTTTTGCATCATGTCTTCATCAAACACGAAGAAAAATGTATGAGTTATTTCTATCTCACTTCATTATACTTAGTTCGAGTATCTTTTTCTGTTTTTTGAAGTGTTTCTGTTCTGTTGAGATTTAATGGGTTCGAACTTAGTTTGGGGGTTTGTGTGTTTTGAGTTTTGTTGTTCTTGTCTTGCCTTTACTTTGTTTCTTATTCCTCTTGTGTTTTCATGTTTTAATCTATTGAAAAAATGTACTCTTTGTTGAGGGTCATGAATGTGTTGCTCCATTCATATCATGTTCTTGGTATTTTGTCATTTGTGACTGTGTGGTGCACATTGCCCATTTGGAACTGAGTTATCATTGCTATTCATCATATCTGTTTGTATATGTCTTCTTGGTGTTAATCTTGTTCATGTTTCTGTGATTTTGTGAATTTTTTTTTTCACACTCTTATATCTGAATCTAATCATACCAATGTGTGTATCCTATGGCATTGCATTTGGTTCTCTGCTGTGTGTTTGATGCTTTTCAGTTGACTCGTTGTTCCTCCAAGGGCAAAGACATTGTAACCGACGACCCGTCAACCCCGGTTGCTAAACAAACACGACGGTCATCTAAGTCATCTAGGGACTCTTCTATTGAAAGATTCAGGACACCTATTGACTCAAAGACGTACACAGACACTTTCAAAGAGGCTTCTGCCATTGTGGAAAGAGTTGCCAAGTTTGATACCCTAGGGACAATGTTTATCCCTAAGATCTTTAAAGAAAGAGATTGGGCTGACCTATTTGGAAATTTTGTGGATCCAACTGAAGAATTGATCAAGGAATTCTTCTCAAATGCCAGATACACAGGGGTCAAGTTAAAATGCTGGGTACGAGGAACAGAATTTTCCATAAATGCAAACTACATTGCTAAGGTTCTTCGCATCACCAGACCAAAAGATGTGGATCGAACTCCATACGATGATAGGGAACTTCAGGCACAAGACATCCTTCATGTTCTTAGGAATGAACATGAAGTGGGAAGCATAGGATCATCTAGAAGCACTGCATTGTTTTCACCTGAACTGACAACTTTAAAGCTGATCATGTTTTCCAATCTCTACCCATTGTCAAACACTGCCTTCATCAGTCTTGGAAGGGCTAAACTTTTGTGTGACCTCATTATCGGTGCCCCGATTGACATCTGTGCTAACATATTCCAAATCATTGGGAAAACAACGACTCATTCAGCAACACGAACAACTCTCCTATTCTGTAGTTTAATCATGAAGATTGTACTTCGTGAAGGTGTTAGTCCTTCATCAGATGAGAAAATCCTTCCTCGTTCTCAACCAATATCAATATACACTCTCCAAGCAAGTAAGAGTCACTCCTCTAAGAAACCTAAGATTGAGCCATTCACACAGGCATCTCCATCTGCTCATACTACAGTTACTCCTGCACAATCAACCGGCACCCCGTCTGTTCCTCCTAGATTTCAAATTCCTAAGCAAAGTTACTTCATCGAAAATGTGCTTCATCGAATTTCTGATTTAGAACGGCTTCTCCACTTCTTTCACAGTCAAACTCAAATGTGTCTCGGAACCATTGAGTTACAATTAGATAACATACAACAGAAGCTGGAAGACAACCTTTAGCTATTCGTGCCAAAAAAGGGGAGAGCAGCACAGTAAGGGGGAGAGAAGCTTAAGAATGAAAAGGAGTGTGCATATTGAAAGGGGGAGTTTTTAGAGTTTTTATAGTTGCTATATACTTTGTTGTGTTTATTATAGTTTTTATCCTGTGTTGATATGGTTTTTATATTTTTGGAAAACCTGTGGTTCACTGGTACTATTATTTATTTCTGTAGTTATTCAGTATATATTATGTTGTTTTCAGCATATCTTACTGTATGTTTTGGTTTGTACGTGGTACCTTTGTAGGTTTTTAAGGTTTCTGTTTTATATTTGTACCCAT
Source organism: Quercus suber (assembly GCF_002906115.3). Classification (NCBI taxonomy): domain Eukaryota; kingdom Viridiplantae; phylum Streptophyta; class Magnoliopsida; order Fagales; family Fagaceae; genus Quercus; species Quercus suber. The sequence continues at coordinate 224,535 of NW_027070180.1, forward strand.
ATTGCTTTTGTAAGCTTTAAGGGTTGTTTCTATGCGCCTTGTAGGCCTTTGAGGTTTGTACCTTGCTTTATGCAACCTATGTGCTTTGCTAAATCAGTACTTATAGCCAAATGTTATGCATTTCCTTCTAAGTACTGTCATTCTTGTGTCATTGTAGGACTTTATTCCTAGATGCATATACTTTATGTATTGTGCATTGGTTGAGTGTTGGTCATTCAAGTGATTTACCTTGTGTTTGTCAGCTTGAATGTTCGGATGTTCATTCCAAGTGTGAATGAGCATTGTGATCACTTGTTTATAGTGATTTCTTGTTTTGGTCTTGCCATGGTTTATTACTTTATTCCATTGTGCTTGATCGTATTGTGCTTGCTCCATTTGCATTACAAGTTTTCTGCATACAATGAACTGATTGTGTTGTTGTGTCTCAAGAGTTCTTGTTCTTATGGTTCAAAAGCTTCACAGATTCTAGAATTAGGTGTGAGTGAGTTTTTTAACTGTTCCTAACTCACGCAGTAAGTCTAGAATTTGTTTTAGGGTTTTGTCATAGAATAGCCAAAGAGGGAGATTGTAAGGTTGAAATTTATCAACCATCTTGTTGGCTTTATTCCATACCAATTTGCTTGTAATTTAACACTTAATAACCTTGTATTTAGGTGGGATTCATGTAAGAGTAGTGTGTGAAGAGGGTGTGAAGAATTGCTCATCCTTGTGCAAAGAAGTAGAGACTCGCAGTTAGGACTCGCGACTGACTCGCGGCTTGCAAGTCGCCGAATGCTGTGCACGTTAGAAGCATGCGGGAAGATGAAGGGTCACACCAACTGTCGCACTACAGGACAAAAGTCTCAAGCTGGTCAGGCCGTTACCTTACGACTTGAACTCGCGACTTGGACCAGCCGCGAGGCCAAGTCACCAAGCAGCCCTATTTGGCAAAAAACTGACTCTTCGTATTCCAAACACACACCACTATATATAGACCCTTATACCCATAAAATGTAGAGAGCTTCCAAAGAGAATTTTGTGAGAGAAACCCTAGAGAAAAACAAGATTGCCTCATCCCCAATCTTCATTAAAAGACTCTACAAATTCTTCTACTCTCTTCCTCTCCATTGATACATCCTTAAGAGGTTATTGAACAAATCTTTTTCTCATCACACTCACGTCTATGAGAAGGTACATTTGGTGCTAAGGAAAGCAGTTTGGAAGGGACCAATGACTATTGGTTGATGCTATGGTTTATAGCGGAATCCCGTAAGCTAAAGAAGAAATAGGTTCGGCGCAACCTCGTTGAAGCAATAAGTTTCGAGGGCTTAGGTACACTGGGTAGATTAGGCTTGGAGGGTCTTCTGCTGTTTATGTATCCCAACTACATTCTTTAGTGGATTATTTACCGCTTGGAGGGCGGCGGAGAGGTTTTACGCCAAGGGTTTCGGTTTCCTCTTCGATAACACATCGAGTGTTGTCTTTGTGTTTGCATCTCTCTTCCTTTATCTTTGCCATTTATTTTATGCTGTGGATGTGATTATATTTGGCTAGATTGTTTATCAATTCTGTGTTTGGCTTATATTCATGTTCTGCACATTAATTGTTTGATAATAAGCTTGAATTGATATTTTGTATTTTGGGGTCTAAACGTTCAAAGGTGTTTTACATGCTTTTTGAACTTTCAAAGGAAAACCCTAATCTAGCATATTGAAGACAAACAAACATATAAATAGAAAAGTAGAGGCTTAAAAGCGTAAAAGGGAATAAAACAGAGACATATTAGGTATAACAAACAAAGCAAGGGAAACAGAAAACTCAGAGTTGGGGTTTTGGGGCACAAGTATGCATGTGCAAACATAGGCCTGCGCATGCAGGCTAGTTATATGCATACGCATACTTCGAGCCTGCATACACATGCAAGAAGCAAGCGCACACAGACACACCCTAAACCCTAACCCGGAAATAGAAACTCAAAAAAAGACTTGAAAGTTTGAATCTAACAGCCTAACATGCTTAAGATCATACAACGAATAAAACCTAAGCTAAACGAACATGTTATAAGCATAAACAAAGCAAAGAAACAGATTAAAATATAAACTAAAAAGCAAAACTGAAAAGAAAAATTTTAAAATGAATACCTTAAAGCAAAATCTTCTACGCTTGATTTTTTACCGTTCCCTTAGTCAAATTTATTCATAAATCAATGAAAATGTGATTAGTAATCTTAAACTTGAAGATTAAGGCCAGAAAAGGCCCTAATCAAATAAAATTAACTTGAGGGTGTTTTGTGAAAATCTCCCTTTTTGATATACTATTTCTAGCGAATCTTAGGTTTTCTCTTAGGATTTTCTGCGTGTTTTGAAAAGGTACTGTGTACAGCTATTTATATTGTGAAAATGGAGGTTTGGAATGTCTCCTAAGCAATGTGGGATTCGTTCCAAATCTCAGTCTTTAATGCAGAAAACTTGCCTTTCATAGGTTTTTGAAACCTTACATGTGTGCGCAGGCTCATGCCTACGTACGCAAGCTTTAAGGTTGCATACACAGGCTGAGGGTTTCCTTTGGCCTTTATTTTATAAAAATAGATTTTTTGCTCATTAAAAAGCTATATTTTTCATTTTAACACCTCTCAAGTCAATTTGTAATTTGATTGGACCCTAAACCAACCTTGGGTCTTAGAATTTTAGCATCATTAGGGAACGGGGGCCTGAGTCGTAAGGGGTACAAAATGTGGTATCTACAAATACCTTTTTTTTTTTTATTCGTGAGCTTTGCTCATGGAATCAAAAGAATAAGAGACAAAACATTTTGTTTCGACGTACGGCTTAAGCCCAACCCATGCACATGGCACACAACATGCATACATCGTAAGGGGTACAAAATGCAGTGTCTATAGTATGCGACCAGTATTCGTGTGTGAGTATGTTCTCTTCATGTGTACGTGTTTGTGTTCATCAACTCATACATAGGTAATCGAGTGAGAGCATTCGCTATTCCGATTTAGAGGCGGACTACATACCTTATTTTCAGGTGACGCCTGATGATTGTGCTCGAATGGCTAAGGCATTTTTGCTGTATATCTTAGGGGTGTATCCCTTCACCAATGGAGAGCATATGATGTCCTTGAGGTGGTTGGCTCTCTTTCGTGACTTAGGGTAAGCTCAAGAGGTGAACTAGGGCCAAACTTGTCTTGCCTACTTGTACTCATTCTTAGACACACTCAGTCATGGGACTCTATGCCAATTGATGGGGCCTTGGAAGCTTTTTTAAGGCTAGACCCTCTTCCTTTTCTTATGTAGTTTTATAAGTATGTACTTCCTACTCTTGCAAACTGTATTTATTCTCATGTCATCTAGATTTACAAATTGCATTCCATCCTTTTGTAAACTACATTTATCTTCTACCTTACAAATTGTCATCTTGCAAACTGTCTTTATCTTGTAAATTGTCTATTATCTTCCAAACTGTCTATATCTTATAAACTATCATTCTGCAAATTGTCATGTGCTTTTCTTGCAGCACTAGGCCGTGAATCATGGCCTCATTACATGCAAAGCGAATGTGGATTTGAAAAGCTTCCCTTTAGTTTGGGCTCACCTCAACAACCTTTCTTCCGAGGATGTGAGTAGAAAAATCTCATTCATTTTACTGTCTTTGTATGTTATTAAGGTCTTTCTTTTAACCATGTACACTTCTGCGGATTATTTGGAGTCCTTTGGTAGGTGCTCCTCTTGCTGCGGATCTGGACTTGGAGGCGACTGCCATCATCTCCTCTGGGATCACACAAACCTTGGAAGGTGCCAGTAGGAGGGTTCTTTACTTAGCTGAAAGGATTTCTTATCAGCTGGTGGATAAGGAATCACCACAGGTTCCAATGGATCCTCCCTCCTTCATGATTGCCCCACTTTCCATGATAGATGCTTATAGACACCGTATTTTGTACGCCTTACAACTCGAGCCCCCGTTCACCAATGATGCTCGAACTCTAAGGCCCAAGGACAATTTGGAGCCTAGTTAGATATCAAATTGACTTAAGTAAAATGGAAAATATAACTTTTTAAATGAGCAAAAATATTTTTTTTTGGAAATAAAGTGACCAAAGTGTTGGGAAATTTAGACCCCGGTTGATAGAATTAACAAGTTTTAAACCCAAGTTATTAATTAGATTTATTATGAATCAAACTTGTTAAAACAAACAAACATCAATATTATGTCAAAATCATGCAGCGGAAAAAAAAAATAAGACAAGATATGATGACCCAGGAAAACCAATGAAACCAACCAGTTTCACAGTAAAAAACCTGGGGGGAAACATTCCCGAAAAGCAATCCACTATAGAAAAGAGAAGTTTCAGATCTAGTACAAGACCTTTGTCCCTAGACTCTACAATCCCCGTAGATGAACTCACAGCAGAAACCTTCTACCGCTTCATAACCTCTGAACTCTTCAATATATGAACGCCACCCTTTTTGTTGCACGGATCCCAATACGTGACTAACTCCTTTGCACGAATCCTAGTACGTGACTCACTCACCAACTTAAGGAAGAAGAATGTTGGCTACAAAGTTCTTCACTTCATCAACAATGAAGATCAAGAAGCACTTGGTTACACAACCCTAAGGCGCAAAGACGCAGTAGCTTCTTTCAGAGAGAATAAAGCATTAATCACCTTTTGCATATGTTCTCCTTGTATTCTCTTATGTGACGGCCTCTAAAATAAGCCTTAAATAAGTCTAGGGTTGTGAGAAAAGAAACCCTACTCAAATACATAAGTTTGGCCCAAAAATCAAAAAGCTGAAAATTCTAATTTTCCGTAACCTCGATCGATCGAGAGGTGTCGAGTTTTAATGAATCTCAACAGATACAGCTATCGAGAAGGTGTCGAGAAGGTGTCGAGGGGACAGAAACTTTCTCGATTGATCGACCAACTATCGAGAAGCTATCGAGATTACGATAAGAATCAGCTGAAGAGCTCGACAGATAGCCAGGTGTCGAGGAGCTATCGAGCAGCTATCGAGCTATCTATCCGCAGGTGTCGAGTTATCTATCCAGCTTTATTGAACACCTTTTCTTCACTTGTTTCTTGGTCCAATCTTCATGACTTTAATACTAGACTTGAATAACATGTTTCTTCAAGTATTAAACACTACTTAGATCTACCCAAATACAAGTAAAGTGCGTTTTGTCAAAGGATTAGCCAACTACATAAAATAGTGACATATGTTCTTAACACGTGAAACACATATGTCCTAACACAAAGAAGTCCTCAACCCACGTACGTGGGCAGCAACCTGCGTACATGGGCCAAAGCATGCGTATGCAGGCATACTCCTACATACACAGTTAGGGTTTCAAAAGCATAAAAAAAGCAAGTCTTTTGCAATAATGGCTAAGATTTGGAATAAGTCCTACATCATTTGGAAGCCATTCTAAACCCTATTTTTTCCACTATATAAAGCCTTATATGGTTCATTTTCAAAACACACAAAAATCTCACGAGAAAAATACAAGATTCACTAGAAAATAATGAATCAAAAGGGAGTTTTTCAAAAAACACCCTTAGGTCAATTTTGTTTGATTAGGACCTCTTCTGGCCCCAATCCTTTTAGTTTAACGTTACTAATCACTTTATTCTTGGTTTGTGAATAGATTTGACAGAGGGGAATAGTCAAAAATCAAGCTTGATGAGCTTTTCTTTGAGGTATTAGTTTTAAACTTTTCCTTTCCTTTCTTTCTTTTTCTGCCTTTAAATCTTTCTGTTTGTTTTGTTTTTCTTGTTTTAATATGCTTTAACATATTTATCTAGTTTAGGTTTGTATATTTAGAATGCATATTAGTGTTGGAAATTTTGGTTTTGTATCTCATACAAAACACATAGCAGAAGCAACAAATATGGATCTATTTCATTCATGATTGATAACGTGCACTATGTAAATTTCAGAATTTAAGAACAAGATAGCGTACCTTGGTGTGGTGAAATTCAAAATAAAATATTATAAGTACTTGGGAGCACTTTTAATCTTCACTTCAATTCCACTTTACACTCAAGAAATGTGGTCTCTCAATCAGTTTCCAAGGGAGAATAATTGAGTGGCTTCACTCACACATACACACCATTTCACAATGATGTCTCTCTTTTTTCTTTTTCTTTATAAATAAAATTATGTATGTTTCTCCCTTTATAACTAACTGATTATCTAATTAGGCTGGCCTATTGGGCCTTTCCAATTGAGTTTTAGTGTGTGGATTGGAGTAGAACCAAAAGGGACTAATAAGACACTAGCTCCAATGGGTCTTGGGTTTTTCTGTCAACTCTTGACAAGTCCAAAGTTACCATTAATTATATTTAATACCACTGTATAAATATAATTGCACTCTAGGTCTTATTAATAAATTATATCCCAAGACTTTATTATACATGCAACCCCTTCATAAAATATTCGTAGTAATACAAAGTCATGAATGTAGATTGCCACTTTGAAGATTACTACATCTTAATTCTTGAGTACCTGGTTTAATCCTTCAAGTTATTTATCATATATTTATGAAATCAAATTTCATAAATATATACTTTAATAACTCATTACTAAAGTAGTTAGGCCTAATACTCTGAATAACCAAACCCATTAAACTTATCTCAAGGGAATATTTTATATCTCCGTTAAGAGATTATGAATTCCATCTTGAGAATATATTTTCTATCAACACTAAATGTGACTGCCTAACATACTGAGGTTTTGATCATGACTTTAGATCTCACTCTTGATATATCAAAGCAACTTACATTTTATGATCAGGTCTATTATCCTCTCAAGATTAAGAGTTCATGTAAATAGAAGTCGTGAGATTTATTATTCATTTGACAGTAGTTAGGAGAATAATAAATCTCACAGCGGTCCAGTTCAATATGTCTTAACTCTTAAAACATATCGACATACCAACTAGAAGTCTACACTTCCATGATCAAGACAAATCATCTTAGTTGATATGTTATAGTCTTCGTAGATGAAATGCTCAATTTCATCACTGACTACAAACTATAATTCTGAGTTTACAAAGAACTTGTGATTTATATCTTCTGTGACTTTTCACATAAATCACATACTATGCATCTCATGAACTATATAATAATGTCCAAATATTCATGTTACCATTATTTTAGATAATAATAAAACAACTTTATTAATCATAACATTAAGTCATACATAATGTCATACATAGCACCATACAATAGGATTTAAGGGCACACATCCTAACAATCTCCCACTTGCCCTAAAGACTATTGTGCACTAATCTAACTCTCATTCCCTTTTAATGTGACTTAAAAGTCCTTTGGGGTAAGGTTTTGGTAAAGGGATCTGCTAGATTACTTGCACTCTCAATCTTTGCTATTACTACATCTCCTCGAGCAACAATGTCTCGAATAATGTGGTACTTTCTCTCAATGTGCTTCCCTTTCTTATGATTCCTTGGATCTTTGGATTGTGCAACCGCTCCACTATTGTCGCAAAACAATGTGATGGGAACTTGCTCCATTCTCATAACACCAAGATCAGAAAGGAATTTCTTGAGCCTAATAGCTTCCTTTGCCACCTCACAAGCAACAACATATTCAGCTTCCATGGTGGAGTCCACAATACAAGATTGCTTAACACTCCTCCAACTAATGGCTCTACCTCCCAAAGTGAACGCACAACTTGAAGTGGACTTTCTGAAATCAAGATCTGACTGAAAATCTAAATCTGTATAACCAATAGAAATCAAATCCTCACTATGGTAAACAATCATATAATCTCTTGTTCTCTGTAGATACTTGAGAATATTCTTTTTAGCTTGCCAATGTTTAAGTCCTGGATTTGATTGATATCGACTGACCATGCCAACTGAATAACATATATCTGGTCTAGTACATAACATGGCATACATGAGACTTCTTACTGCAGAAGCATAAGGAACTTGTCTTATTATATTTTCTTCCTCAAGAGTCTTAGGCCTTTGGTCATCAGACAGAGGAACTCCATGTCTAAAAGGAAGTAATCATTTCTTGGAGTTTTGCATGCTAAACCATTCTAAAACCTTATCTATATATCTAGTTTGTGATAAACCTAACATCTTATTCTTGTGATCTCGCCAAAGCTTGATTCCTAGAATAAAGTTAGCTTCACCTAAGTCCTTCATATCAAATTGGCTTAACAACCAAACTTTTACTAATGACATTACCCCTACATCATTTCCAATGAGTAGAATGTCATCAACATAAAGCACTAGGAACATTACTACTTTATCTCAATGTCTTTTGTACACATGGTTCATCAAGATTTTGTTCAAAACCAAATGATTTAATTGCTTAATCAAATCTGATGTTCCATGACCTAGATTCTTGCTTAAGTCAATAAATGGACCTTTTCAACTTGCATACCATATGCTCTTGGTTCTTTGCTATGAAACCTTCTGGTTGTATCATATAGATTTCTTCTTTAAGATTTCCATTAAGAAATGTAGTCTTGATATCCATTTGCCAAATCTCATAATCATAATGAGCAGCAATAAATAAGAGAATTCTGTTAGATTTAAGCATGACTACTAGCGAAAAAGTTTCATCATAGTCAATACCTTCTTTTTGTGTATACCCTTTCGCCACTAGTCTTGCTTTAAGGTTTTAACATTTCCATCTATGCCTCTCTTCCTCTTGTAAACCCATTTGCAACCAACAGGTTTAATGCTGTTAGGCACCTTTACAAGATCCCAAACTTGATTGGAATACATAGAATCCAATTCAGATTTCATAGCTTGGACCAATGATGTGCGTCTATATCATTCATTGCCTCTTCATAAGTGTAGGGATCTGATTCATCCTCTTCTGGGATAGTTTCATAAGTTTCTCCCAAACCTATAAATCTTATAGGAGGCCGAACAATTCTTGCACTACGACAAGGCACCTATGTACTAGTCATCTCATGAGTAACGTCTTATGGTGTATCTAATACATCCACATTATCCCTAGTTTCATGCATTGGTTGTTCTATTACAAGCTCATTCATTTCAGCCAAAACAACTCTACTTCTAAGAGTATAATTATACATATAATCATTTTTCAAGAATTTGGCATTTGTGCTAACAAACACTTTATTATCCTTATGACTACAGAATAAGCCTCCAACAGTTTCTTTTGGATACCCTACAAAAAATACCACTTCTGTTTTAGATTGTAACTTGTCAGACTTTCATTTCAACATATGTGCTGGACAACCCCAAATATGGAGATGTCTCATACTAGGCTTACGCCCAGTCCACAACTCTATAGGTGTTTTAGGAACAGACTTTGAAGGTACTAAATTCAGAAGATACATTGCAGTACTTAAGGCATATCCCTAAAAGAAATTGTTATAGTCGAATAACTCAACATGGATCTAACCATATCTAAAAGTGTCTGATTCCTTCTTTCTGCTACCCCATTTTGTTATGGAGTTCCAGGTGCAGTCAATTGGGATATAATCCTATATTCAGTCAAGTAATCCTTGAAATCCCCAAAAAGGTATTTGCCACCTCGATCAGAGCAAATGGCCTTTATGCATTTACCTAATTGATTCTCAACTTTAGCCCTAAACTCTTTGAACTTTTCAAAAGATTCGAACTCCCGTTTCATTAGGTACACATAACCAAATCTAGAGTAATAATCAGTGAAAGTAATGAAATACTCATAGCCACCTCTTACTTGGATCGACATTGGACCACATACTTTTGATTGTACTAGGTCTAGCAACTATTGGGCTCTTCTACCTTTTGCATTAAAATGTCATTTGGTCATTTTACCCTCCAAACAAGATTCACAAACTGGAAAACTATCAAAGTCCATGGGCCCTAAGAGTCCATCTTTAACAAGTCTTTGAATTATGTTTTAATTAATATGACCCAAACGCAAGTGCCAAAGATATGCATCACTTGTAAAAGGAAACTTTCTCTTTAATGATTTTACATGAAAGTTATTATCTAATTCAGAATTGTATAATTTATGCTTATCAATAGTTAAAATATAAAGACCATCTACAATATTGCCAAAACATATAAACATTTTATCCTTCTTTATTACAACATTGTCTTTAAGGATAACATAATATCCATGTTTACCTAAATAAGTTGTAGAAATTAAATTCCTACGAACATCAAGTACATACAAATAGTCTTCTAATATTAAAACTTTAGATTCAAAACATAAATTAAACACTCCAATAGTTACAACTGGAATCCTGCTCCCATCAACCAAGGTAAGAAACATTTTCCCTTCATTAGCTTTCTAGTCTCTTGAAACCCCTGCAAAGATTTGCAGATATGATTAGTATAACTTGAATCCACACACCAATAATCTGTGGGATTCTGTACTAAACATGTTTCAAGAAAGAATGTACTTTTCATACCTTTATTCTTAGCAGCCTTAAATATTGGACAATTCCTCTTCTAATGTCCTTTCTCACGATAATGGAAACACTTTCCTTTGATTTTCTTTCCTTTGTTGGCAACTCCTAAGGCAACTTGTTTACCATCTTGTTTGGCAAAGTCCTTCTTCTTCTTCTTCTTCTTCTTCTTCTTTTTCTTCTTCTTCCTTGCCTTTCGACTTAGGTTGAGAAGTAGAAGCTTCAACCATATTGGCATAAACACGAGAAGTACCAAGGATGCCTTTCGCCACTACCAACTCATTCATCAATTCAGACAATGTATAAACCTTTTTGTTCATATTATAGTTAAGCCTAAATTCCTTGAATGATTCTAGTAGTGACTGGAGTATCATATCCACTTGGGATTCTCCATCAATATCGGCACCTAAAACTTCCAATGTATTCAGATTAGAGATCATCCTCAGACAATACTCCCTCACTGAAGTACCTTCAGCCATTTTGGTATTATAAATCTACCTCATAGTTTCTTGTCTTGCAGAACAGCCTTGCTCACCAAACATCTCCTTTAGACTTAGCATTATGTCCGAAGCCAGTTCTACATCCTGCATTTGATGCTATAGAACATTTGAAATAGATGCTAGGATATAGTACTTAGCCATCTTATTAGATTTCTGCCAACGATCATATCGCTGTTTTTTCTCAAGAGGAGCATCTAATGATGGAAAGTTAGGACATAGTTGAGTAAGCACATATTTGTGCTCTTCAACAATAAGAACAATGTCCAAATTTCTTTTCCAGTCAACATAGTTGGAACTAGTCAATTTGTTTTGATTAAGAATAGCAACAAGTGGGCTAAATGATGCCATGATTTTAAATTTGAAAATAACAAACATGAATATAATTAGTAAATTAGACATTATCAATTTAGCATATAAACATATAGTATAGAACTTTTATAAAACCATAATATAAAATATGCAATGACAACCCAATTCCATATTCAATATCTCTCAGCATAGAGTGAATATTAAATACAATAATTGATTGAGAACTATTCTTATTACTAGTGCTATCATGATAACTCTTATCAAACACTAATAATATGTCGTTTTACATTTAGCCTCTAAGTAATAATAGTAAGAACTTAACATAGAGGATACTATAATACTTAGTCTAATGTATACATCATCTAGAATCATCTATAGCCACATTTCATCTCTCTTAATAGGTTTATTTTGTAGTACCATGATACAAAACACCCTCCACATGGAATGCAAAGCTCAAGGCTAAGACAAGGTGTTTGATCAAACCACTATAAACTAGGTAATTTAATCTTGTAGCACCATGAAATAAATACTCTCTGCATGGAATGCTAAGCTCAAAGCAAAGACAAAGTATATATTTCATACTACTATGAACGGACAATGGAGGCTGTGAGATCCAACCATTGTATCTCTTTCCCACTAGATATTTTAAATTAAAGGTTTATAAAATCGAGAACCATAATAATGCTAGACACCTTGAAAACATAATCCTAATCTCATTAGAAATAAATTTCATAACCCTAGCATTAATATGAATTGTTTGACTATAAATATATAAACCAAGGCAAGAAACAATGCTTCTTAATCATGCAAATCTTAATATATATAAACATGAATTGATACCGTGGTTTGTACATTAGCGCGCGCGCACACACACATATATATATATATATATTAATCAATTCATGAAGTTAGGCCTTGAATCCTTGATAACATATAATTATATCAAGCAAGACTAACAATAGTACACGTTTACCATAAAATCATACATGTATCACTAGCCAAAAGTCAAACGCCACTTGATATAATATAATAACCAACACAATATTCATCCTTGGTGTGAACCCGATATCATCATGTTTCATATAAGTTAATGGCATTGGGAACGGTTATCAAATAAAATTCAACTGTCAACTATAACCAACCAATGCAAAACGAAATGCTCATGCTTTGACCGTTCTACCAGTTTTATTTAAGAAAAATTTAAAACTAACGGCAAAATCGAATATTAAATGATTACATGAGAATCAATGTACATCATTCCTATTCGATTATGTTTATAAACCACTTCAATAAACCTGTTCGCAAGATGTGTAGATGGTGTCCTTGATGAATACAAACACCAAAAACATATGGCACAAAACAAAAGTTACATCCGTGTCCTCTTGGAACCATGCAAAACAATATATCGCATATATAGATCAATGCACACAGGGTTTATGGAACAATAACTTTATGCAGAAATTTGAAACACAAAGATAATAGTTTTCATAAATTCCAAAACTCAACCACATATTATGAAAGCTCAAATAGCGTTGAAAACACTATGAACGTTTAGACTCCTAAACAACAAATTACCAATTCAAGCTTTATATCAAACAATGTATGTGCGGAAAATGATAACAAGCTTATAACAGAATTGATAAACAATCTAAACGACAAATAATCACAATCACAGTAGTAATTAAATGATAAAGATAAAGGGAAGAGAGATGCAAACACAAGGACAACACACGATGTGTTATCAAAGAGGAAACCGAAGCCCTCAGCGTAAAATCTCTTTGCCGCCTTCCAAGCAATTAATAATCCACTAGAAAATGTAGTTGGGATACATGAATAGTAATAAACCCTTCAAGCCTAATCTACCCAGGTACCTAAGCCCTCCAAGCTTCTTGCTCCAACTAGGTTGCGCCGAACCTTTTTCTTTTCTAACTTACCAAATTCTGCTATAAACCATAGCATCAACCAATAATCATTGGTTCCTTCCAAACTGCTTCCCTCAGCACCAAAAGAACCTTCTCATTGTCCTGGGTATGGTGAGAAAAGGATTTGGTCAAAAACCTCTCAGGGATGTATCAATAGAGAGGAAGAAAGTTGAAGAATTTGAAGAGTCTCTTAGGTGAAGATTGTGGATGAGGCAATCTTGTTTTCTCTAGGGTTTCTCTCTCAAAATTCTCTCTGGAAGCTCTCTACATTTCGTGGGAATGAGGGGTATTTATACTAGGGTGAGAATGGAATGTGAAACGTAAGGTTTTTCAAAACAGGGTGTTTTGACGACTTGGCCTCACGACTAGGTTGAGTCACGAGTTCAAGTCACAAGCTAACGGCCTGGCCAGCCTGGGACTTTTGTCCTGTAGTACAAAAGCTGGTGTGACTTTTCAGCTTCTAGCATGCTTGGCACGTGTGCAACTTCTAGCGACTTGCAAGCTGCGAGCCACCTGTGAGATCCAGTCGTGAGTCCCTGTTTCTTTGGACAATCTTGAGCATTTCTTCACACTCTCTCACTCACTACCCTTACAAGCTTCCCACCTAAATATAGGGTTACAAATGCTAAAATATAAGCAAATTTGGCACAGAATAAAGCCAATAAGATGGTTGATTAAATTCAACCTTACAATCTCTCCCTTTGGCTATTCCGTCACAAAACCATAAAACAAACTCTAGACTTAACATGTGAATTGGGAACAATTGGAAAACTCACTCACACCTAACTCTAGAATCTGTGAAACTCTTGAATCAGAAGACCAAAAAATCTCCTAAAACACAATAACACAATAAGTTAATTGTATGCAAAAAACTTGTAATGCATATGGAGCAAGCACAATATGATCAAGCAAAATGGAATAAAATAATAAATCATGGCTTGACCAAACAAGCAATCACTGTAAGATAGTGACCACAATGCTTATTCACACTTGGAATGAACATCCAGACATTCAAGATGATAAGCACAAAGCAAGTCACTTAAATGACTAACACTCAACCAATGCACAGTACATGAAGTATAAGCATTAAGGAATAAAATCCTACAAGGGCACAAGAGTAAGAATACTTAAGGAAAATTCATAACATTTAGCTTGAAGTACAAGGTAACAAAGCATACAGGCTGCATAAGCATGGTACAGGCCATAAAAGCCTACAAAATAGCATAGAAACAAACCCTAAAAGCTTACAAAAGCAACATAGGTACAAATATTAAACTAAGAACCTTAAAAACCTACAAAGGTAACAGGTACAAAACACAGTAAATAAAATACTAAATAAACAAAACAAAGTTAATATAAAACTGAAAATAAATAGAATCCTTCTTGCTAAAATCTCCTCCTTTGATCCAGTTGTTTCTCCTCCTATCATTATACTCCCCCTGCCAACATTATCTCCCCCTTTTTTGTCATGGAATAGCTAGTCCGCATCATCTTCTAGCTTTTTTTTGAATTTGATCCAATTGAGTTTGGATAGAGGTGAATTTCATATCCCATCGAATGTTGAGATGGTGCAAGATAGATGAAAGGTAGACATCTTGGCACTCAACTCGTTGATAGATTTCACAATGTTGTCTAATTGCTTATCAGATGTGGAGGTGCTAAAGCGTGAACCACTGTAAGAGGCTGAAGGCTCTGTTTTGATCCCCTTCGGACTATAACCAATGCTGGTGTTGTACGTACGCATGTTGATTGGTGCCAGTTTTGTGCAGAGAGATTCATCTAGTGAAGGATGAATACCTTTGAGCTTTAATATCCTAAAAATAAGGCAGCAAAACGAAATGCATATCCGTGATTCAGTTCAAAGAACCATTTTGCACAAGACATGAAAGATGTGTGCACAAATGTCAATTTCAACATCGGAGATCAGATCGTGAAGAAACAGGGCATGACCAAGGTTCATGTACCCAGTGCTAGATAATGGGTACAACTTGTAAGACATGATGACTGTAAACACTCTCAATTTCGAAGGAAAAAAGGAAACACTGACTGAGTTCCCATTTGATGAGAATTCCAAGTCTTTTCCAAGAGCATCCCGGAGTAAGTCCTCGTCTGGACATAAATCATCGTAAACCAGTGATTATTTAAACATTGGTCGATTGATGTAAAGAATCTCAACCAGATATGTTAGAGAGACTGAGAAACTCTTTCGTCTAACCCAGCACTTGAGTTCTTCGCCTTCAACAACTGCATTGGCATAAAACTCTTTGACCAAGTCTTCATATGCATCATCAATATCGGAAAGAAGGTAATTTCAATCTTTGTGAGCAAACCATTGAGGAATGTCGGTGTCAAAAAGGGAAGGTTGATCAACAACCCTTTCGAGTAACGGTGTAGCATTTTTGAAAAAAACTTCATGATTCTGAAAGGCAGCATAGGATCTGAACTTGTTGGGATTGAACACTCCAGATGATGAGCGAGTCCTTTTTGCTCTAGGTAAGAGTTCATCAACATCAATGACATGTTCCTTCCCTTTGTTGTTTCCCTCTTTTACAACTGCTCTCTTGAATGGAGACATTTTTGCCCTGTGTCATGTTTTATCAAAAGAAAATACCAAACAAGGCACCAAACACTATTAGCATTGGGAAAATTCCAAAACATAGGTAAAGAGAGAAACCCTAAAAAAATTGGGATTTAGGTTCCAAACATGAAAATGAGTGTGTGTGTGTGTGTGTGCTACAAACATCACAATGTGTACTCAAAATAAAGAAGATCCATACATAACCACCAACAAGACAAAGTAATTTCAAAACATGAGATCAGAGACAAGATCAAACAAGGGATATACAAATATCTTTAAACCATACAAATCATGAGGAATAAGCTGTAACTGTGACCAATACTATGAAAGAGATAGAGCCCATACCTTGTCTTGAGGATCAAATTAGAAATGATGGACAACAATGGTGATGTATGCACAAACATGGTGAAAATGAAAGCAGTTTAAATGATGAAGATAGTGAACAGTCACAATAGATCCAGGGAAAACTGAAATGATTTTAAAAACTGTCCTTAAAACGCAAAACATGTGTTTCTCGCGACTGGATTAAGTCGCCAGTCAATCACCAGGTAAGCCGCGAAACACATAGAAGTTAAGATTTCTAAAAAAATTTCTAAGTGTTTTTCGCAATTGGAAGGTCTACTCGTGAGACAGTCGCCAGGGGAGCCGCGAAAATCTCTTTGTAACCCTCATGACTAGACCTTCCACCCGCGAACAAGTCGCCACACTAAGTCGCGAAAATCATATAATCTCAAGTTTTGAAAAATTTTCTAAGTATTTTTCGCGACTGAGACCATGACTCACCAGTGAGCCACGAAAAATCTCGGAGTAAGCTCGCGATTGAGGCATGCGACTAGACCAACTTGCGACTGAGTTGCCAAAACAAGGCAACACTATTTTTGAAATTTTTGACATTTTTGTATAAACAAAATACTTTCCAAAAACAAGCTAAAAAACTCAAAAATCTTTTTGTGTTTGATCAACAAGGATTGAGCTTGTGAAAACACATTTAAACGAGTACAATCACACAAATGAATAAGGCATTCATTGAACATAAACTTGTGTGTTGTGTGTGGGTATCAAAAATGAGATAGTCTTTAATATAAAGTGAAGCTTCAATGATTAATTCAATTAAGGCATACACAACTAGTACTAGATAATGTGATCCATCTCAATTATAGAAACTAGCATTTAACCCGCGCAATGCACGAGATCATTTTAAGACAATCAACTTAAAAGTTATTTACAAAAACACCACACAAATAATACTTTCATACACACACACACACATATCCAAAAAAAAAAAAAACACAATTGAACGATGATTCTTTCTTCAACCCATCCAATTATGATTCTGAAATCATAACATGATTGAGTACTAAGTGAATATATAGCAATACTACTACATGCTTTTTTTGTAGGATATTCAGTTGAGAATAATTTAAGAATCAGGGTAGTATACACATAATGTCTTAGACAATGTTTCTTAATAATTACAATCAATAGATATTAAATGAAAATGGTTCAATCAATCATAGTAAATATAAATTGTATCAATCTTCTCTACAATAAGCTAGGAATCTATATCTATACATCAGATATATTTGCCCATGCAACTTGGATAGACTTAGATCTAGAATTACATCTTTTTCTCTAATTTGTTTCTCTCTTCAATTTCGAAACTGTTAAAAAATCACAAAGCATCGGTTGTTACTATAACCTTAAATCACAAACAAAATGTAAAACTTAAAGCAATGGAAACAAACTATTTTTCTCAAGTAGATTTCTTGCATCATATTCAAAGTTCAAAATAACATTTATAATATTCAACGAATGCATTATAGTATACAGTTTATAAAGAAATCAGTAAGTATGTTTGCTGTTAGTTTAAATAATACAAAACGCATAATACAACAATACATATAAGTAATAGAAATAAACTGTTAAAAAATCACAAAGCATCGGTTGTTACTATAACCTTAAATCACAAACAAAATGTAAAACTTAAAGCAATGGAAACAAACTATTTTTCTCAAGTAGATTTCTTGCATCATATTCAAAGTTCAAAATAACATTTATAATATTCAACGAATGCATTATAGTATACAGTTTATAAAGAAATCAGTAAGTATGTTTGCTGTTAGTTTAAATAATACAAAACGCATAATACAACAATACATATAAGTAATAGAAATAAAGAAATGCACTTATCCAAAAATAATAATTAATGACTTCATGCTTCATGTCTAAATCTTGTAGTCCCAAAGTTGTCAACAACCATGTCTTTGAACATTGCGTTTAATCTCGTAATTTCTTCATCGGCTAAACATATCAAAAATATCATCAGCCAATATAAAAAATATTCCTAAACCTAGAAAAGCTTACATAATGCAGGTTCAATCTTGACCAAGGAAAATCCAATAAATAAGAAAAACAAATGAAAAGTGAACATGATATGATAAAAATTCTAAGATAGCTTTGTTATAGTTATACACATAAAAAGTGAATGTAATATTTTAGCTTGGTTATATTTATACATATAAATCATAAAGGAAAAAAAAAAGTAACAATAATTAATTTAAAATACCTGCAATCACCTTTGTAATATGCATTGGTTACACCTCACCCACATAAGTCAATTTTCTTTTATACTTGTATGTGCACCAACATGCAATTGTTGAAACAATTGGCCACCATAAACCTAAGTATGTCTCCCATCTTCATGTTTTCTTAAACCTTTTCTATCATCCACATTTAACTAAGGAGAAAAATCCCATTAAATGTCAATTCATAAAATTTTAAAATACATATAATAAGAAGGACAAAGTTGAAATCTTACAAACATGAGGAAGTATGTAGTGACTCTAGTGCAACACGCTTGAATAACATGACTAACTCTCCAAGATAGCAAAATAATATAACAAATTAAGATGCACCAAACATGAAAAGAGCAAGAAACTATATTCATAAAAATGGATAAATAAGAAAGGATAATGTATTAAAATTTAAAACAACAATTCCATAGCAAAAGAGTAAAGTTTTCTTCAAAATTGTTCATATTATTAAACTCGAGTCTTAAAAGAAACAACAATTTCTGAAAGTTTTATTGATTCAATTCTTTTAAAGAACGGGTGGAATTATATTAAATCAGATAAGGTAAGTTTAAAACCTTAAATCACAATTTGTAAGCTCTCCTGTAGCTACTCTTTCTCAATCTCTAGTACACAGTTGCAATGTTTGAAATTTCCCCATCTATTGAAGAATATAAAATGACTAAAGCACCTTGCAACTGGTATACCTTTTGTATAGTTCTATCTAGCATGTGATCTTTCTACACTTGTTTAGGAAATTCATGTTGTTCTTTACTTCAAATGATCATTAAGGGATGCAAATGTAGATAAAATCATTGTTTGCTTAAGCTTTGAGACCAACTTAAGTAGATAGCCATTTGTCTAAACGTACATTAGAATGTTAACAATTCAATAGCCAAAATAACAAAAGGCTTACAAAGAGTACTTGACTATTGAGGATCACACCAAACTGACTTTAAATCTCTGAAAGTAGAATCCCAGGCTGGTTATGATTTCCCCTTTTTTTGCACACTGAATTTGCACTTCACTTTTGGTCATTAGGGGAAAAAAATAGCAATGTTGCAGTGCTTATAATTTTCATGTGACACTAACAGACTTTGTGAAAAATTAGGACGCTGAGAAAGCATTTGTTTCATAAGTAATCTAGCTTCTTTTATATAAGGACATGCCTCCCACATAATGCAAAGACCAAATTACATGCAGAGAAAAGGCACAATTAACATTGTATTAGCAAATAAGATTTAGCTAACCAACTCCAAAACTCAACCACCACAAAACAGGTTCCAAAAAAATAGCAAATTGCCATATGACATCATAGAAACAGTTGATCTATTTACAAAAGAGGATTCTTTCATGCATAGAAATAATCATTGAGTAAAATGCATTGGAGAAATGAACAAATAAAATCTGAAATTACTAAAGGATCAAACCTCATCCAATCAACCAAAACTAAATCAAGAACAAAAAAAAAGAGTCAAGTAGGTATCTAACATAGCATTAATGAAAAATATTGATTTTAAACCAGGAAAAAAATTGTATTCTTTGTAATAGGTGCAGATTTTTAAACCCGTCGAAAGTAGATCTTACACAAAATATTAATAGGTTATAGATTCTTACATGTTTTCTCAAGGTTGTTCAACACCCTTTTGTCTTGCCATCTCACTCTAGTATGCTCCTAAGTCAGATTGAATACTTCCTTAACTTTTCCAGTTGTCATAACTATAAATTTTAATGAACTCTAATCACATAGCATTCAAATTAACACCCATTTGGGCCATGTGCAATTGTTAACCACTCTGGCAGCAAGAAATAAGATTTATCCAGTTGTTGCTAAGATTATGGAAATAACTTAAAAAAAATTCTTGACCACTCTGACAAACCTTACACTTAAGTACCACCAAAGAGCATGTTGTTAGGAACCCACCACTCGACCAAATCTTTAACATCCACGAAATATGAAGCCACCAACTAAGAATGTGGTTGTTTCAAAGTTTTGGCTGATTGAAGACTGGCTTAGGTCACTATAAGAAGAATAGACCCCAAATACAGGTTATGTCCAAGTATCCTTGACAATGCAGAAGAATCCTATGCAAAATCAGAAGCTACCAGTGGATTAAAAAATTTAAAATACTAAGCATGCAATGACATGACCAATAAAGAACACCTTTTAAATTCCAATGGTTGTTGCATTGATTAGAGCTGGAAGTATCTTATATTTTGCGAACCATTTTAATACTGTTGATTCTTGAATTTCTATTATTTACTCACTTTCATGATCATCCATCTGAAAAATTTGTGAATTATACTATGAAGTGGGTTTATACTTGGAAAGAAATAGCAGACCCTTTGGAATTTGGGTTTCAAAAATAGAGAAAAAGTTTAATCTAAAAGAGAAGAGGAAGAGTAGGAGATAAACTTACCACTTTGTGTCTGTATTATTGGAAAATGGGTAATCTTTTCTTGGGCCATTTTTATTGACAGGAAAGGAGAAACCAAAAAATCTACAGTTCCCCAAATTTGGTGAGTCTTGAATATCAATCATTTGCAATGCTTGCAGAGAACTTTCTAAATTCTTCTCCCCTTTAGTGACAAAATGAGGAGTAAATGAAAATTACGGGAAATTGAAAAGAAAAAAAAAATAGAAATTTGATAAAAGAAAAGGAGGAGATCAGGTTTGGATGGACTTACCACATTATTTAAACAATAGCATTAACAAAAAAAAAAATGAATATACAAATCTGAAAAATAAGAATTAGAACTGATTTTTTTTTTCCTTAGAACTTTGAGTCTCTCTCAAACTGTTTCTCTTTGTGATTGTGGTTCTGGTGGCCTAAGTCCGGCAAGGGAACGGACGGTAGAGGAAAAACTGATGGTTATGGCCGGCCTTAAATATTTATATCTTGGTGCCCTATGAACTCTGTCTCTCCTATCTCTGTATCTCAAGCCTTTCGAGTTTCGATTGCATTTTAAGTTTTTAACTCAAATAATTAAATCTAAAGCAATCCAACCAAAAAATTCAAACCTAAATCATATTTAATCCCCAGATTTGAAAAAGAGAAGGAAAAAAAATAAATAAATAACTTTACTGGTTATGGGTATACAACAAAAAAAAAACCTAAAATAAATATCAATGCAACTACTACTAATTAAAGGCTCAATTCCCCAATTCACTCTATAATAGTAAAGGAGAAGAAGATTAAGAAATAAAATCCAAAGCAGTACAACTGAAAGGGAAAAAAGAAAGAAATCAATTTTACTGGTAGTGGTTTCACTGGCTGACCAGTGGTGGCAGGCGAGTGAAGGCAGGCCTCTGTTCTTTCTCATCAAGCGTCACTGGGTTTCTTCCCGCAGAAGAAAAAAAGCATAACAAAAAAGGGAAAAACTGAAGAGAAAAAATAGTATATAAGAAGGCAGATAGACTGGTTACATACTGAGCCGGTGTGGGATTTTAAAAGTTAACATTGGTAAAAACTTACCTTTCAAAATATTTGGTACTCGTTCTAATGCAATGTCGCAATCACTACGATCTGTAAACTGTAGCCTATGTATCGCAACTGCAGGGGAAAAAATTATATTATATTTTTATTTTTTAATAAAAAGCACTCAAATTACTTGACAAAAATGAACAAAGAGAACATCATAAACAAAAACATAGAAAGAAGGAATGAGATAAATACCAACTGTAAAAAAAACAACATAAATAAAAGTCATGCATGTTGATTTTAGACAGATACCCTAAACAAATGCAACCCAAATAGGCACAAACAAACAAAACAAAATATGAAACTGAAATTCATGAAAGCAAAGGAACAAAACCCAGGAAATTGAAAATTTCTAATAACAATTCAATTAGAATTTGATACAAAACCCAGAAACTAAAAATTCCTAATAACAATTCATTTAGAATTTGATCTTCTAGATTGTTTCCCTGATTTCAAATCCCTAAATTGATAGCAAACCTAAAGAAGACAATAGGGTAAGAGATTAAACCAAATCTAACCCATCTATCTACATAAATTAAAAAAAACTACTCCTAACCGAAAAACCTAAATCATATCCGATCAAACCAAAATACCCAAATCATAAATAACGCCCAAATGACTCTCCTAAAAAAAACCCCAATTTGTAAAATTAAAAACAGAACTTATGGGCAGAGGCCCTAATGGTGATGACAGAACTGTTTATACAGACTTACCGTCTCTCTATCGTCCTCTCTCCTTCTGTATCGGCTGATTCCAAACAATTATTAAAAGAATCTTCAAACGATGTAACGATCGTTCTCTTGTGACTCTAAACTGACTTGACGGCAGAAATCTAAGTTGGCAAGTTTGCACTATGTTGCAGAGAGAGGAAACAAAACATGGGGCAAACTGCAACGCAAATCGGTGAGGAGGGGTTTTTCTTTTGGTCGGCTCGTGTTTAACGAATGGAAACAGCGGATGCTTCTTTTGTCTAATGTTTAGTTTGAGTCATTTATTCTTTTATTTATAGTGAGATGCTTTTCAAACGGTGCTATAGAATTAAAAGTTAAAATTCTAAGATTATTGAAACGATGCAACGTGCGGCTCTTTTAATTTAAAGTTGTATACGTTTCAGCTTTTTAAGGGGTCATTTTGCCTTACGTGTCAGCACCTGGTAAAAGCTTCTGCTATTATATATAGTATATGATATGCATATATGACCTCTCACAAAAACTTGAGAACAATTCTTTGAAGCTTTTCATTTGACTCCATATACATCATATCATTTGATCATTTTGAATCAAAACATTTCATTGTGAGTGAAAGTTCAATATGGGTATGAAACACCCTTGAATGTTTAGACCCCAAATTATAAAAATATCAATTCAAGCTTTATATCAAACAAATAATGTGCAGAACATGATAATAAGCCAACAACAGAATTGATAGACAATCTAAGCCAAATATAAACACATCCACAACAGTAAATATAAGACAAAGATAAAGGGAAGAGCGATGCAAATACACGGACAATACACAATGTGTTATCGAAGAGGAAACCGAAGTCCTTGGCGTAAAACCTCTCCGCCGCTCTCCAAGCGCTCAATAATCCACTAGAAAATGTAGTTGGGATACATGAACAGCAATAGACCCTCCAAGCCTAATCTACCCAGGTACCTAAGCCCTCCAAGCTTCTTGCTCCAACGAGGTTGCGCCGAACCTTTTTCTTTTCTAGCTTACCGGATTCCGCTACTTGACCATAACATCAACCAATGTATATTGGTTCCTTCCAAACTGCTTCCCTCAGCACCAAATAAACCTTCTCACAGACGTGGGTGTGGTGAGATAGGGATTTGGTAATAGACCTCTCAAGGGTATGACAATGGAGAGGAAGAGAGTAGAGGAATTTGTAGAGTTTCTTAGATGAAGATTGGGGATGACGCAATCTTGTTTTTCTCTAGGGTTTTCTCTCACAAAATTCTCTCTGGAAGCTCTCTACATTTAGAAGGTATAAGGGTATATATACAGTGAGATGATATAAGAATAAGAAGAGACAAATTTTTGCCAAACAGGGTAAATTGGCGGCTTAGTCTCGCGGCTTGTCCAAGTTGCGAAATCAAGTCGTGACGTAACGGCCTGGCCAGCCTGGGATTTTTGTCCTGTAGTGCGACAACTAGCGCGACCCTTCAGCTTCCCTGCGTGCACCTCACGTGCCTGAAGTTGGCAACTTGCAGCCGCGAGCCACCCGCGAGTCCTAGCCGCGAAACTCTAATTCTTTGCACATACTTGAACTTTTCTTCACAACTTCTCATACACTACCCTTACAATAATCCCACCTAAATACAGGGTTACTAAGTGCTTAAATTACAAGCAAATTGGCATGGAATAAAGCCAACAAGATGGTTGATAAATTTCAACCTTACAGTGAGATAGATGCCTGAAATTTTTAATATTTCAATTTTTATGAGATAGCCTTTGGCTTTTTGGGCAACATACATTTTATTTTGGTTGCTTTCCCTTTTTCCTAATCAAATACTAGTATGTGCGACAGGTTTTTGCAGCTCAATATCTCTTTTCATTTGGAGATTTACATTTGGTGAGCTCTTTAAGCAAAAACAACAAAATAAAGAGTGGGAAGATATATAGGCACAAGTCTATACACGTCTCAAGATCAACAAAACCATTCACTAATTATTCATGACAAGGTTGAAGATCTATTTACAACAATCACATAGATTTCAAGATTTTTCCTACAAAGATATGAATGCATATGAGACAAGCTAAGCTCGTAGATGCACAAAACCATTAGTACAAAGGTACAAGGCAAAACATGTTTTGAGACAATACTCAACAAAGTCGATCAAAAATTTTGGATTTTTGACATAAAAGCAAGAAAAGATTGATCAAAACAAATAAAAACATTTTAAAACAACAAAAATAATGCTATGCAATAAAGCAAGGAAGTAGTGTGTACCCTACAACCAAGATGATACAGTATAAAGAGGTAAAACACACAACACTCATGAGATTCAAGGGATTGTACCAACAACACCAATGGTCTTACGGAGAGATTCAAACCATGGACCATCGAGAGGTTTGGTGAAGATGTCTGCCTTTTGATTATCTATGTGTATGAATTCAAGACATACAACTTTTTCTTCCACCAAGTCCCTGATAAAATGATAGTGTATCTCTATGTGTTTTGACTTCGAATGCTGAACTAGATTCTTAGAGAGATTTATGGCACTGGTGTTATCACAGAAGACACACATTGTATCTTGAGGAAACCCGTAATCATGAAGTAGCTTTTTCATCCAAAGGAGTTGTGTGCAGCAACTTCTAGCGGCTATGTATTCAGCTTCAACTGTAGAGAGAGACACAGAATTTTGTTTCTTGCTCATCCAAGAGACAAGATTGTTACCAAGGTAGAAGCAACCTCCTGAGGTACTCTTTCGATCATCCAAACTACCAGCCCAGTCTGCATCTGAATAACCAGCAAGACAAGCATTTAAATCCTTGGAATACCACAATCCATAATCTGGAGTACCATTGATATACCATATAATTCTCTTTACCGCAGTTAGGTGAGACTGCTTTGGAGCAGCTTGATATCTAGAACAAACACCAACACTGAATATAATATCTGGTCTACTTGCATTGAGATAGAGTAAACTCCCAGTAATGCTCTTATACAAGGTTGGACTCACTTCCACTCCAGAAGAATCAACATTTAGCTTTGTGGAAGAACTCATAGGAGTGGAGGCATGCTTTTTGGAGTCTAATCCAATTTTTTTGACAATATTCCTAGCATACTTTTCTTGTGAAACAAATATGCCTTCCTTCTTTTATTTGACTTGAAGACTTAAGAAAAATGTAAGTTCTCCTACCATACTCATCTCAAATTCTTTCTTCATCTCCTCAGAAAATTCTATAGCCCAATCATCAATTGTAGCTCCAAATACTGTGTCATCAACATATACTTGGGCCACCAAAAGGTAATCATCATCATTTTTAATGAACAGATTTCAATCAGCATAACCTCTTTTGAATCCTCTCTCCAGGAGATAATAGGTAAGCCAATCATACCAAGCTCTAGGGGCTTGTTTTAAGCTATAGAGGGCTTTCTTTAATCTCAACACATGATCAGGAAAGTGAAGATCCTCAAAGCTTTTAGGTTGTTCAACAAACACTTCTTCATTCAGATATCCATTTAGAAGTGCACATTTTACATCCATTTGGTAGAGATTGAAATCCATGGTGCACGCGATGGACATAAGAATTCGAATAGACTCAAGTCTTGCCACAGGAGAGAAAGATTCATCAAAATCTACTCCTACTTAAGTGTATCCTTGTGCTATCAACCGAGATTTATTCCTAATTATCTCTCCATCTTCATCTGTCTTGTTTTTGAATATTCAGGCCTTGGAGCAAGTTCCCATACCTCATTTCTCACAAATTAATTCAACTCTTCATGTATTGATTCTACCTAATTTTCATCCTGGAGAGCTTCTTCTACCCTTTTTGGCTCAAATTGGGCGAGGTAGCAATGATATGTTACATGATTGGCCAGGAGTATGTTTCCTTTTCTAAGACGAAGACCTTCATCTAAAGATCCAATGATGTTGTTGTTAGGATGATTCTTAATCACTCTTGATGATGGCTTCTTGGATATGGAGACTTCATCATTACGAGAGATGGGAGGATGAACTTCTGGAGGAGTAAAAGGACTTGATGTTCTAGACATTGATCTTGTTTCCATTCTTGTGTTCAATGGAGTTGATTCCTTTTCTGGTGTAGTTCCTTCAGCTTCTATGTCAAGAGCTTCGGCCTCAACAATGGGTTCTTTGGTGTGCTGTCCTTCCCCATCGTCAACCATTTCAACCTTGGTTACGACATCATCAATTTTCACATTGATGGACTCCATTATCGTCTTAGTTCTCTTGTTGAAGATCCTCTATGCTTGTTTAATAGTAGAATACCTAAGAAACATTCCTTCATCACTTTTAGCATCAAATTTTCCAAGGTTCTCTCGATCATTTTGAATGTATCACTTGCTTTCAAACACTCGGAAGTACTTTACTTTTGGCTTCTTTCCATTCCAAATCTCATAAGTGGCCTTCTTTGTTTCCACTCGGAAGAATATTCTATTACCAATGTGACATAAAGTGTTCACGGCTTCTCCCCAAAACTTTTGAGGAATTTGCTTGTTGAGTAACAATACTCTAGCCATTTCTTGAACCACTCAATTCTTCCTTTCAACCACTCCATTTTGCTGATGAGTTTTGGGAGCTAAAAATTCCCTTTTGATTTTGTTCTTTTCACAAAACGACTCAAACCTTGCATTCTCAAACTCCTTTTCATGATCACTCTTTATCTTGATAATGGGAACACCTTTCTCGTTTTGTAACCTCTTGTAAAGAATTTTCAATTTTTCACATGATTCTGATTTTTCTCTAAAAAATTCAACCCAAGTGTATCTTGAGAAATCATCAACAATGACCATAATGTACCTATTTCCTCCTAAACTTTCCGTTCTTGTAGGCCCCATTAGATCAATATGGAGAAGCTCTAAACACCATGAGGTAGCAATCACATTCACCTTGTGATGGCTTGCCTTTGTTTGTTTTCTCATTTGGCATGCTCCACAAATAGTCTTCTCCACTTTTCCAAACTTTGGAAGTCCCTCAACTGCTTCGAGTTTAGAAACTTTAGCTACTTGTTTGAAATTTGCATTCCTAAATCTGTGATGCCAAAGTTCCAGCATGTCAACACAAGCACTTCTACACGAAATAGGTGCAGTAAGAACTACTCCATAGCAATTATCGGTAGTCCTATTTCCCTCCAAGACTTGAATCCCTTCTTCGTTAATGATTAAGCACCCTTTCTTAGAGAACTGAACAAGAAAATCCTCATCACATATTTGAGTGATACTTAAAAGATTTGCCTTCAACCCTTTGATGTATAACACATCTTTCAATAACGGTAATCACGGTATTTCAACAGTCCCTTTGCCGAGAACTTGAGCATGACTCCCATCACCAAATGTCACATAGTCACCAACTTTCTCTTTGAGAGTCTTGAAGAGTGATTTATCTCCTGTCATGTGACGAGAACAACCGCTATCAAGATATCATCAGCATGAGTTAAACACCTTCAATGAGGTGTGTACAAATAGACATGCATGAAACAAGCATTCTTGACTATGAAGCAGAAATTTATTTTCATCATTCATGCATCTGTTAAATTGAATCTTCTTTTTTAGATTATCCACTTTTTCACACAATATTTTATTTCTTCTTTTGTACTTCTCAATCAAAGAGTTAGACTCACATAGACTATTGTGTAAGATGTGATTCTTATTTTCAAAATATTTCAACATGTTAGCAAACATCCTAGCATGTTTCTTAGTTTTTAATAACTCTAAGAGTTCATTGTTAGGACACCCTTCAAACATACTCATAGAGTCATTATCACAAACATTTAAACCAGAATTCAGCAAGGCCTTTTCCATAGCAACATCCATAACCAAAGGGGTCTAGGATCGCACTTAGGTATTTAAACCACAACAAATGCACCTGCTCTGATACCAATTGAAAGTTCAAATAGCGTTGAAAACACTATGAACGTTTTGTTGGAAATACTCATATACACAGCGGAAAAATAACGGATCTACTTCATTCAGAATTGATAACATGCACAATGTAAGTTTCAGAATATAGAACAAGAGAGTGTACCTTGGTGCAGTGAATTTCAAAACCAAAGATCAGAAGTTCTCAGGAACACTTTCAATCTTCACTCCAATTCCACTAACGCCCAAGATATGTGGTCTCTCAATCAGTTTCCAAGGGAGAGTAATTGAGTGGCTTTACTCATACATACATACCATTTCACAAACTTGTTGTGTCATCTGAAATTCTGTATGCTTCTCTCCTAATAACTAATTGTCTAATTGGGCTAGCGTTTGGGCCTTTTCAATTGGGTTTTAGTGTGTGGCTTAGAGTGGGACCAAAAGGGACCAATAAGACACTAGCTCCAATAGGTCTTGAGCTTTTCTGTCAACTCTTGACAAGTCCAAAGTTACCATTAATTATATTTAATACCACTATAAAAATATAATTGCACTCTAGGCCTTATTAATAAATTGTATCTCAAGACTTTATTATACATACAACCCCTTCATAAAATATTCGTTGTAATTCAAAGTCATGAATATAGATTGTCACTTTGAAGATTATTACATCTTAATCCTTGAGTACCCGGTTTAATCCTTTTAAGTTATTCACCATATATTTATGAAATCCAATTTCATAAATATATACTTTAGTAATTTCTTACTAAAGTGGTTAGGCCTGAAAGTTCAAAATGTGTATAAAACACCCTTGAACGTTTAAACCCCAAATTATAAAATATCAATTCAAGCTTATAATCAAACAATTAATGTGCGGAATATGAACATAAGCCAATCACAGAATTGATAACTAATCTATACCAAATATAAACACATCCACAGCAGTAAATATAAAGTAAAGATAAAGGGAAGGAAGATGCAAACAAACGGACAACACACGACGTGTTATCGAAGAGGAAACCGAAGTCCTCGGCATAAAACCTCTCCGCCGTCCTCTAAGTGGTCAAATAATCCACTAAAGAATGTAGTTGGGATACATGAACAGCAGAAGACCCTCCAAGCCTAATCTACCCAAGTATCTAAGCCCTCCAAGCTTCTTGCTCCAACGAGATTACGTCAAATCTATTTCTTCTTTAGCTTCCCGGATTCCACTACTAGACCATAGCATCAACCAATGTATATTTGTTCCTTCCAAACTGCTTCCCTTAGCACCAAATGAACCTTCTCACAGACGTAGGTGTGGTGAGATAAGGATTTGGTCAATAACCTCTCAAGGATGTGACAATGGAGAGGAAGAGAGTAGAGGAATTTGTAGAGTCTCTAAGGTAAAGATTGAGGATGAGGCAATCTTGTTTTTCTCTAGGGTTTCTCTCACAAAAATTCTCTCTAGAAGCTCTCTCAATTTAATGGGTATAAGGGTCTATATATAGTGGTGTATGTTTGGAATACAAAGAGACAGTTTTTTACCAAATAGGGCTGATTGGCAGCTTGACCTCGCGGCTTGTCCAAGTCGCGAGTTTAAGTCGTGACGTAACGGCCTGGCCAGCTGGAACATTTGTCATGTAGTGCGACAGCTAGCGTGGCCCTTCAGCTCCCCATGTGTGCATCTCACGTGCCTACAGTTGGTGGCTTACCAGTCGCGAATCACCCGCGAGTCTTAGCCACAAAACCCTGCTTTCTTTCACATACTTAAGCTTTTCTTCGCATCTTCTCACACACTACCCTTACAATAATCCCACCTAAATACAGGGTTACTAAGTGCTAAATTACAAGCAAGTTGGCACAGAATAAAGCCAACAAGATGGTTGATAAATTTCAACCTTACAATCTCCCCCTTTGGCTATTCTGTGACAAAACCCTAAAACAAACTCTAGACTTAACACGTGAGTTGGGAACAGTTGAAAAACTCACTCACACCTAACTCTAGAATCTGTGGAGCTTTAGAACCATAAGAACAAGTAACTCCTGAAACACAATAACATAATAAGTTTATTATATGCAAAAAACTTGTAAAGCAAATGGAACAAGCACAATGCGATCAAGCACAATGGAATAAAGCAATAAACCATAGCAAGATCAAAACATACAATCACTATAACTAAGTGATCACAATGCTCATTCACACTTGGAATGAACATCCGGACATTCAAGATGACAAACACAAGGCAAATCACTTGAATAACCAACACTCAACCAATGCACAGTACAAGAAGTATGTGCATCTAGGAAAAATCCTACAAGGGCACAAGAGTGACAGTACTTAAAAATGAATGCATAGCATTAGGTTAGAAGTACTGATTTAACAAAGCACAAAGGCTGCATAAAGCATGACACAAACCACAAAAGCCTACAAGTGTGCATAATCAAACCCTTAAAGCTTACATAAGCAACATGGGTACAAAACACTTAAACAAAACCCTAAAACCTACAAATGTAGCAGGTACAAACCAACACAAAAAGAAAGATGTGCTAAAAGCATACAAAGTGGATACTGAAATATAATATGTTAGAAGCTAAAGATAGACAAAAGCAATAAACAAAAAGCTGTTAGCTAAAATGTCCCCCTTTCGTTGAGCTCCCCCTGCCAACAACATCTCCCCCTTTTTGTCATGGAATAGCTAGACTTCATCATCTTCTAGCTATCTCTGAATTTGATCCAATTAAGCTTGAATAGAAGTGAACTTCGTATCCCACCGAATGTTAAGATGGTGCAAGATGGATGTAAGTCCTGACATCTTTGTACTCAGCTCATTAACAGAGGCTACAATAGAGTCTAGCTTTTCGTTGGTGGGAAATGAGCTGGAGTGTGGACCACTGCAGGACGCTGAAGCTTCTGTTTTGATTCCTTTCTTGCTATGGCCAATGCTAGTGTTGAACATACGCATGTTGATTGAACATGGTTTTAGGCAAGAAGATTCATTTTTAGAGGGATGGATCTCTTTCAGCTTCAGAATCCTTGAAATGAGACAACAAAAAGGAATGCAGATCCCTAACTCTGTTCGTAGAACAGTTTTATGAAGGATATGAAATATATGAGCACATATATCAATCTCAACATCAGAAATCAGATCATGAAGGAACAATGCACTTCCGAGGTTCATATACCCTATGCTGGATAAGGGATACAGGTTGTGAAACATAACAATTGTAAGCACCCTCAATTTTGAAGGAAGAGATGAAACACTGACTGAGTTCCCATTTGAGGAAAATTCCAAATCTTCTCCAAGAACAACTTTAAGTAATTCCTCATCTGGATGTAGATCATTATAAACTGGTGAGACCCCAGGTATTGGTCGATTGATGTGCAGAATCTCTGCTAAGTATGTGGGAAAGACTGAGAAATTTTTCCTCTAACTCAGTACTTAAGTTCATCTCCATCGACAATTGCATTAGCATAAAATTCTTTCACCAGATTTTCATATGCATCATCAAGGTCGGAGAGGAGATAATTCCAATCCTTGTGGGCAAACCATTGAGGAATGTTGGTGTTAAAGAGAGAATGTTGGTCAAAGACTCTTTCAATCAATGGTGTAGCCTTTTTGAAGTAATTTTCGTAAATCTGAAAAGCAGCATACGATCGGAACTTGTTCAGATCGAACACACTGGATGGGGAACGAGTCCTTTTTGGTATAGGGGAGAAATCATCAATTTCAATGACAGGTTCCTTCCCTTTGCTGCTACCTCCTTTCACAGCTGATCTCTTGAATTGAGACATTTTGACACTGCAACATGACGTAACACACACAAGAGACACCAAACAAGACACCAAACATTATTAGCAAAGAGTCAGTTTCATACCATGGATACCGAAGAAAACCCTAAACTCTTGAGGTTTAGGTTCAAATCATGACAATGAGAATATGTATACACCCAATAACCAAATTAGGTACACAAGATAGAGAAAAATAGTGTATATACCATCACAAACAGACATTATAACCAGTAAATCAAAAATTCATGTTCAAACATGATAAACCACAAACCACAATAAATCTCCACAAAACAGGAAAAGATGCCCAGAGCAATAGGTATGAAGGAAAAGAGAGAAACCCCATACCTTTTTGGTGAAGATTTGAAAAGAAACGATGCAGAAATGGATGATTTTCAAAGAAATACTCAGAGTGTTTGTGAGAGTGAAATGGGGAAGACAATGAACAATTACAATAAGGACGAGGGAAAAACTGAAAACCATTTTAAAAATTGTCTTCAAAACGCAAAATACGCGTTTTTCGCGACTGGATTAAGTCGCCAGTAAGACACTAGGGTAAGCCGCAAAACACTATGAAGCAAGATTCTTGAAAAATCTTCTAAGTGTTTTTCGCGATTGGAAGATTTACCCGCGAGAGAGTCGCGATATGAGCCGTGAAAATCTCTGTGTACCCCTCGCGACTGGACCTTCCACCCGCAAACAAGTCGCCACACTGAGCCACGAAATATGCAAAAACACAAATTTTGAAAAAATTTCTAAGTCTTTTTCATGGCTGGGATGCTGACCCGCCAGTGACCCGCGAAAATTCTCGGAGTGAGTTTCGCGAATGGAGTATGCGACTGGACTAACCCGCGACCTAGTCGCCAAAACAGGGTAACACTGTTTTTGAAAATTTTGGTTATTTTGTAAAAACAAAACACTTTCCAAAAAACAAACTAAAACACTCAAAAATATTTTTGTGTTTGATCAACACAGATTAAGCTTGTGAAAACACATTTAATCAAGTACAATCACACAAATGAATATGGCATTCATTGAACATAGACTTGTGTGATATGTGTGGATATCAAAAATGAGATAGTCCTTAGTCTAATGTGAAGCTTCAATGATCAATTCACTTAAAGCATACACAACTAGCACTAGATAATGTGACATATCTCAATTATAGAAACATACATATATAACCTCCCACATGCACTTGATAACAATTCTTTGAAACTTTTCATTTGGCTCCATATTCAGCATATTATTTGCACTTTTTGAGCAAAGAAAATCTCTTTTTGGGATGGATGCCTGAAATTTTTGATATTTCAATTGATGAGTTAGCCTTTGGCTTTTTGGGCATCAAAAATTTTATTCTGGTCGTTTTCCCTTTTTCCTAGTTGAATACTAGTATGTACGATAGGTTTTTGCAGCTCCATATCTCTTTTCATTTGGAGATTTACATTTAGAGAGCTCTTTTAAGCATAAAAATAAAAAGTGGGAAGATATATAAGCATGAGTCTATGCATGTCTCAAGATCAACAAAACCATTCACTAATTATTCATGACAAGGTTGAAAATCTATTTACAACAGTCACATAGATTTCAGAATTTCTTCCACAATGATATGAGTGCATGAGAGACAAGCTAAGCTCGTTAAATGCACAAAGCCATTAGTACAAAGATACAAGGCAAAACATGCTTTGAGACAAAACTCAACAAAACCGATCAAACTTTTTGGATTTTCTACTTTTTATGTGTTTTTGGATTTTTGACACAAAAGCAGTAAAAGATTGATAAAAAAATAAAAATAAACAAAATGTAAAAACATTTGAAATAAAGACAATCACACAAAAAAAAAAAAATTCAAACAAACATAAGACACACAAAACAACCTAGAACACAATAAAATATCATGGAAGATTGAGTTTAAGGAATGATACCGACACCAATTGTCTTACGCAAGGATTCAAACCTCGGGCCATCAAGAGGTTTGGTGAATATGTCTGCCTTTTGGTTGTCAGTATTGATGAATTCTAGACATACTATCTTGTCCTCTACTAAGTCCCAAATGAAATGATAGTGGATCTCGATATGCTTTGATTTGGAGTGCTAAACTGGATTCTTTGACAAGTTTATGGCACTAGTGTTATCACAGAACACACTCATAGTGTCTTGAGAGATTCCATAGTCATGCAATAACTTTCTCATCTATAACAATTGGGCACAACAACTTCCTGCTGCAATGTATTCAGCTTCAACCGTTGACAGGGATACTGAATTTTGCTTTTTGCTCATCCATGACACTAAGTTATTCCCAAGATAGAAACATCCACCAGAAGTACTTTTTCTATCATCAATGCACCCTGCCCAGTCAGCATCTGAATATCCCGCCAAACACTCATTCGAATCTTTTGTATACCAAATCTCATAGTTAGATGTGCCATTTACATAGCAGATGATTCACTTAACTGCTGTTAAATGGGATTCTTTAGGAGCAGCTTGAAACCGTGCACATACCCCAACACTAAATGCAATATCTGGCCTATTTGCTGTAAGATAGAGAAGACTGCCAATCATACTTCAATAAAGTGTTGGATCAACGTCAACACCGGCTGCATCAATGCTTAACTTAGCCGAGGAACTCATGGGAGTAGAGGTATGTTTCTTAGAGTCCAGACCAAATCTTTTGACAAGATTTTTGGCATACTTCTCTTGAGAAATAAATATTCCATCTCTCCGTTGTTTCACTTGAAGCCCTAGGAAGTAGTTTAACTCTCCCACCATACTCATTTCAAATTCCCTTTTCATTTCTTCTGAGAACTCGTGAGTTAGTTGATCAATTGTGAATCCAAATATAATATCATCCGTGTATACTTGAGCTACAATGACGGATTTCTCATCTCTTTTAACAAAAAATGTTCGATCTGCTTGACCTCTTTTGAACCCACGATCCAATAGGTAAGTAATGAGACGATCATACCATGCTCTTGGTGCCTGCTTCAACCCCATACAAAGCTTTCTTCAATTTTTATATGTGACCCGAAAAGTAAGGATCTTCAAACCCCTTTGGTTGTTCAACAAAGACTTCCTCATTTAGAAAGCCATTTAAGAAGGCACTCTTTACATCCATTTGGTACAACTTGAAATCTATGATGCATGCTATGGATAAAAGAATTTGAATGGACTCTAATCTTGCTATCAGAGCAAACGATTCATCAAAATCTATGCCTTCCACCTGAGTATACCCTTGAGCCACCAATCTAGACTTATTTCGGATAACTTCACCATTTTCATCTGTTTTGTTACTAAATATCCACTTAGTGCCGATCACATGTGTATCTTCAGGCCTTGGAACCAATTCCTACACATCATTTCTAACAAATTGGTGTAGCTCTTGGTGCATAGACTCTACCCAATTCTCATCTTTCAGTGCTTCTTCTACCTTTTTATGTTCAAATTGAGCAAGATAGTAGTTGTATGTTACATGGTTAGCAGTGTACTTTAGCTCTTTTCTCAAACGAAGTCCCTCGTTCACATCCCCAATAATATTACTTAATGGGTGATTGAGAGTCACTCTTGATGAAGGTTTCTTAGAAGTTAAAAGTTCCTCATCATGAGAAATTGGGGTTTAAACTTCTGGAGGAGTGAGTGGACTTGAGACTTCTTGTGTTGATCTAGTCTCTCTTCTTGATATAGGAGGTGTGGACTCCTTTTCGGGTGTTACTTTCTCAGTATCATCACTTAGAGGCATATCATCATCATCCTCATTCTCCTTGAGTTTGAGCCCCTTTCCATCATCCTCAATTTCCTTTTCAGATATAGTGTCGTCTATGACCACATTAATTGACTCCATCACCGTCTTAGTATGCTTGTTGTACACTCTATAAGCTCGGCTATTTGTGGAGTAACCCAGGAATATTCTTTCATCACTCTTAGCATCAAATTTTCCTAGATTTTTCCTGTCATTTAGAATGTAACATGTGCTCCCAAATAATCTGAAATACTTCACCTTGGGTTTCTTTTCTTTCCATATTTCATATGATGTCTTCTTTGTCCCTGGTTGAAAATAGATTCTGTTACAAATGTGACAAAATGTGTTCACAGCTTCAGCCCAGAACCTTTGAGGTATGTTTTTGTTAAGTAGCATGACTCTTGCCATCTCTTGGATCACCCGGTTCTTTCTTTCAACCACCCTATTTTGTTATGGAGTCTTTGGAGCTGAAAATTTCTTCTTGATACTATGCTCTTCACAAAACGGTTCAAATTTAGCATTCTCAAATTCCTTCCCATGATCACTTCTGATTTTGACTATGGGAACTCCTTTTTCATTTTGCAGTCTTTTGCACAATCTTTGCATTTTATCACATGCTTCGGACTTTTCTCTAAGAAATTCCATCCAAGAGTACCTTGAGAAATCATCAACTACACCATAATGTATCTCTTTCCTCCTAGGCTTTCAGTTCTTGTAGGCCCCATTAGATCAACGTGAAGAAACTCCAACCACCGTGAGGTAGCAATCACATTCACCTTGTGATGGTTTGCTTTTGTTTGTTTCCCCATTTGACATGCTCCACATATAGTCTTCTCCATATTTCCAAACTTTAGGAGTCCCTCAACTGCCTCAAGTTTAGCGACTTTACATACTTGTTTGATGTTTGCATGTCCAAACCTATGATGCCAAAGTTTCAGCCTATCAACACGAGCACTTCTACACGAAATAGGTGTCATAGGAACTACTTCATAGCAATTATCGGTAGTCCTATTTCCCTCTAAGACTTGAGTCCCTTTTTCATCAATGATTATGCACCCCTTCTTTAAGAATTGGACAAGAAAGTCTTCATCACATATTTGAGTGATACTTAAGAGATTTGCCTTCAATCCTTTAATGTATAGCACTTCTTTCAGTAGAGGTAATCTCGGTATTTCAACCGACCCTTTCCCGAGAACTTGAGCATGACTCACATCACCAAAAGTCACATAATCATATGCTTTCTCTTTAAGAGTCTTAAACAATGATTTATCTCTTGTCATATGATGAGAACATCCACTGTCAAGGTACCATAAGCAAGAGTTAAATACCTTTAATGAGGTGTGCACAAACATACAAGCATGAGACAAGCATTCTTGACCACCAAACAAAAATTCCTTTTTATTTTACATGCTTTTTCCAGATTGAATTTTCTTTTTCAGATTATTAACCTTTTCACACAATGTTCTATTTCTTCTTTTGTATTTCTCAATCAAAGAGTTAGACTCACATAGACTATTGTGTAGAATGTGGTTTTTATTTTCAAAGTATTTCAGCATGTGAATGAACATCCTAGCATGTTTCCTGGATTTAATTAACTCTAAGAGTTCATTTTTAGAATACCCTTCAAACATACTTATAGAGTCATTATCACAAACACCTAAGCCACCATTTTGCGTGACCCTTTTTACAGCTGCATCTATAACTAAGGGGTCTAGGATCGCACTCAGGTAGTCAAACCACAAAGAATGTACCTGCTCTGATACCAATTGCAAGTTCAGAATGTGTATAAAACACTTTTGAATGTTTAGACCCCAAATTATAAAATATCAATTCAAGCTTATAATCAAATAATTAATGTGTGGAACATGAACATAAGCCAATCACAGAATTGATAACTAATCCATGCCAAATATAAACACATCCACAACAGTAAATATAAGGCAAAGATAAAGAGAAGGAAGATGCAAACACACGAACAACACACGATGTGTTATCGAAGAGGTATCCGAAGTCCTTAACGTAAAACCTCTCTGCCGCCCTCCAAGCAGTCAAATAATCCACTAAAGAATGTAGTTGGGATATATGAATAGCAAAAGACCCTCCAAGCCTAATCTACCCAAGTACCTAAGCCTTCCAAGCTTTTTGCTCCAACGAGGTTACGCCGAACCTATTTCTTCTTTAGCTTCCCGGATTCCGCTACTAGACCATAGCATCAACCAATGTATATTGGTTCCTTCCAAACTGCTTCCCTTAGTACCAAATTAACCTTCTCACAGACGTAGGTGTGGTGAGATAAGGATTTGGTCAATGACCTCTCAAGGATGTGACAATGGAGAGGAAGAGAGTAGAGAAATTTTTAGAGTCTCTAAGGTAAAGATTTGGGATGAGGAAATCTTGTTTTTCTCTAGGGTTTCTCTCACAAAAATTCTCTCTGGAAGTTCTCTCAATTTAGTGGCTATAAGGGTCTATATATAGTGGTGTGTGTTTAGAATACGAAGAGACAGTTTTTGCCAAATAGGGCTGATTGGCGGCTTGACCTCGCGGCTTGTCCAAGTCGCGAGTTCAAGTCGCAACGTAATGGCCTGGCCAGCCTGGGACATTTGTCCTATAGTACGACAGCTGGCGCGACCCTTTAGCTCCCCATGTGTGCATCTCACATGCCTGCAGTTGGCGGCTTGCCAGTCGCGAGTCACCCGCGAGTCCTAGCCACGAAACCCTGCTTTCTTGCACATACTTGAGTTTTTCTTCACCTCTTCTCACACACTACCCTTACAATAATCCCACCTAAATACAAGGTTACTAAGAACTAAATTACAAGCAAATTGGCATGGAATAAAGCCAATAAAATAGTTGATAAATTTCAACCTTACAAGGCCTAACTCTCTGAATAATTGAACCCATTAAACTTATCTCAAGGGAATATTTTACATCTCCATTAAGAGACTATGAATTCCATCTTGAGAATATATGTTCCATCAACACTAAATGTGGTTGTCCAACATGCTGAGGTTTTGACATTTACTTTAGATCTCACTCCTAATATATCAAAACAACCCACTTTATTATCAGGTCCATTATTCTCTCAGGATTAAGAGTTCATGTAAATATAAGTCGTGAGATTTATTATTCAATTGACAGTCATTAGGAGAATAATAAATCTCACAGCGGTCCAGTTCAATATATCTTAACTCTTAAAACATATCAACATATCAACTAGAAGTCTCCACTTCCATGATCAAGACAAATCATCTTAGTTGATATGTTATAGTCTTTGCAGATGAAATGCCCAATTTCATCACCGACTACGAACTAAAATTTTGAGTTTACAAAGAACTTGTGACTTATATCTTCTGTGACTAAATCACATAAATCACATGCTATGCATCGCATGGACTATATGATAACGTCCGAATATTTATGTTATCATTATTTTAGATAATAATAAAATAACTTTATTAATTACAATATTAAGCCATACATCATGTCATACATAATGTCATACATAATATCATATATAACATCATACAATAAGATTCTAGGGCACTAATCCCAACAATCTCCCACTTGCCCTAAAGACTATTATGCACTAATCTAACTCTCATTCCCTCTAAATGTGACTCAAAGGTCCTTTGAGGCAAGGCTTTGGTAAAGGGATCTGCTAGATTATTTGCACTTTCAATATTTGCTACCACCACATCTCCACGAACAATAATATCTCTAATGATGTGGTACTTTCTTTCAATGTGCTTTCCTTTCTTGTGATTCCTAGGTCTTTTGATTGTGCAACTGCACCACTATTGTCACAAAACAATGTGATGGGAACTTGTTCCATTCTCATTACACCAAGATCAGAAAGGAATTTCTTGAGCCATATAGCTTTTTTTACTGCTTCACAAGTAGCAACATATTCTGCTTCCATGGTGGAGTCCGCAATACAAGATTGCTTGACACTCCTCCATGTTATGGCTCCACCTCCCAAGGTGAAAACACATCCTGATGTGAGCTTTCTGAAATCTAGATCCGATTGAAAATCTGAATCTGTATAGCCAATGGGTATCAAATTCACACACCAGTAAATAAGCATATAATCTCTCCTTCTCCGTAGATACTTAAGAATATGCTTTACAGCTTACCAATGTTTTGGTCCTGGATTTGATTGATATCAGCTGACCATGCCAACTAAATAACAAATATCTGGCCTAGTACAAAGCATGGCATACATGAGACTTCCTACTACAGAAGCATAAGGAACTTGTCTCATTATATCTACTTCCTCTTGAGTCTTAGGCCTTTGGTCATCAGACAAAGGAACTCCATGTCTAAAAAGAAGTAATCCTTTCTTGGAGTTTTGCATGCTAAACCGTTCTAGAACTTTATCTATATATCCAACTTGTGATAAGCCTAACATCTTATTCTTGCGATCTCGCTAAAGCTTGATCCCTAGAATAAAGTTAACCTCACCCAAGTCTTTCATATCAAATTGACTGGCAACCAAACCTTTACAGATGACATTACCCCTACATCATTTCCAATGAGTAGAATATCATCTACATAAAGTACTATGAACATTACTACTTTATCTTGATGTCTTTTGTACACACATGGTTTATCAAGATTTTGTTCAAAACTAAATGACTTGACTACTTGATCAAATCTGATGTTCTATGACCTAGATGCTTGCTTAAGTCCATAAATGGACCTTTTCAACTTGCATACCATATGCTCTTAGTTCTTACCTATGAAACCTTCCGGTTGCATCATATAGATTTCCTCTTCAAGTTTGCCATTTAGAAAAGCAGTCTTGACATCAATTTGCCAAATCTCATAATCATAATGAGCAGTAATAGATAAGAGAATTCTGATAGATTTAAGCATTGCTACTGGTGAAAAAGTTTCTTCATAAGTAATACCTTCCTTTTATGTATACCCTTTCGCCACTAGCCTTGCTTTAAAGGTTTCAACATTTCCATCTATCCATCTCTTTCTCTTATAAACCCATTTGCAACCAACAGGTTTAATGCCGTTAGGCGCCCTTACAAGATCCCAAACTTGATTGGAATACATGGAATCTAATTCAGATTTCATAACTTTGACCCAATGATGTACATCTATATCATTCATTGCTTCTTCGTAAGTGTAAGGATCGGTTTCGACCTCTTCTGAGATAGCTTCATAAGTTTCTCCCAGATCTATAAACCTTATAGGTGCCCTAACATTCCTCCCACTATGACGAGGCATCGGTGTACTAAACATCTCATGAGTAGTGTCTTGTGGTGTATCCAATACAACCACATCATCCTTAGTTTCATCTATTGGTTGTTCAACTATAGGTTCATTCATTTCAGCTAAAACAACTTTATTTCTAGGATCAAAATTATTCATATATCATCTTCCAAAAATTTGGCATGTGTGCTGTAAAGTTGTGATTTACAACTATGTGTTTTGTTGGCTTTTATTCCGTGCCAAATTTGATTGTAATTACTATCAATTGTTTATACCCTGTATTTGTTGTGGGAATTGATGTAAGGGGTGTGTGATAGAGACTGTGTGAAGACTCAAGCAATTTGGAAGCTGAAGGAATCTCGTGGGTATGTCGCGACTTAGCTTCCCGCGAAGTGAAGCATGTGCCTTGCACATGTTGGAATACGAAGAGTCAGGACAGGTGGAGACAGCTGTCTCTTGCGAGTATCTCGCGGGTAAGGCCTTCCCGCGAGACATACTGTTCTGCCAGCCTGTACTGACTGACTCACACATTTTGCACCTATCCTATATAAACCCTCATTACCCACAAATGTTGAGGAATGCTTCAGAGAGAAAACCCTAGCCAAACACATTTGGAATTAGAGATTGTCATCCCCACCTTTCTCTATACAATTGCTTGTGGTATCTCCTCAACCCTTACCTCTCCATTTCCACACCATTGAGAGGTTGATAGCCCAAACACTTACCACACCCTTTGAGAGTGTTGAATGACGTTTTGGTGCTGTTGGGAAGCATTGGAAGAAGCCTGGAATGGCAGATGCAACATGGAGCTTGTTGCGGGATCCGGAGAACTAAGACAAGACACGGTTCCGAGAAGCCTTGTTGGAGTAGGAGCTTGGAGGGCTTAGGTACATCGGGTAGATTAGGCTTGGAGGGTCTCTTGCTTACTCATGTATCCCAACTGATTGTCTAGTGGATCGATTTTTGGCCATCTCATTAGATTTCTGCCAACAATCATATCTTTGTTTTTCCTCAAGAGGAGCATCTAATAAAGGAAAACTAGGACATGGTTTAGTAAGCACATATTTGTGCTCTTCAGCAGTGAGAACTATATCCAAATTTCTTTTCCAGTCAACATAGTTAGATCCAATCAGTTTGTTTTAATTAAGAATAGTAACAAGTGGGCTAAATGATGCCATGAACAAATCTGAAAATAATAAACATGAATATAATAAGTAAACTGGACATTATCTATTTAGCATATAAACATATAATATGGAACTTTAATAAAACCATAAAATAATATATGCAACGACAACCCAATCCATGTCTATAATTCTTTGGTAGCAAGTTTATTATAAACACATTAATTGATTAAGAACTATTCTTATTATTAGTGCTATCATGATAACTCTTATCAAACACTAATAATAGATCGTATTACCTTTAGCCTCTAAGTAATAATGACATAGCTCCTTTAGAAGGTTAACATTACACTTAGTCTAGTGTATACCATTATCTAGAATCATGTGTAGCCACACTTAGTCTAGACTTTGGCGACTCACTGGCGACTTATCTCGCGACTTGCTAGCCGCGAAAAAACCCAAAAATAGCCGTTTTTTTGTTTAACTGTTTTTTGACGTTTCTAATGAACAAAACACATTATTAATGATAAAAAACGATGAGATTAAGATTAAAACTTGAATTTCATTGATGTTAAAGTGTTAAAATTCAATTTTACATGGTCAAAATCAAACTTCAACAACATCATAACATCAAAATCAGTTTTAATCAAACAATAGTTTCAAAAACTATAATATGTAGAAAAATGACTGCAGAATTTTCACAACTATGAAAATAGTTTTCTCTAGTTCTAAAACTCACTAAACATATTATACAGATTCGAAAATGAAAACTTGGCTCTGATACCAATTGCTGGAAATGCTCATATACGCAGCGGAAAAATAACGGATCCACTTCATTCAGAATTGATAACATGCATAATGTAAGTTTCAGAATATAGAATAAGAGAGTGTACCTTGGTGCAGTAAATTTCAAAACCAAAGATCAGAAGTTCTCAAGAACACTTTCAATCTTCACTCCAATTCCACTAACGCCCAAGATGTGCGGTCTCTCAATTAGTTTCCAAGGGAGAGTAATTGAGTGGTTTTACTCATACATACATACCATTTCACAAACTTGTTGTGTCATCTGAAATTTTGTATGTTTCTCTCCTAATAACTGATTGTCTAATTAGGCTAGCCTTTGCCCCATTCCAATTGGGCTTTAGTATGTGGCTTGAAGTGGACCAAAATGAACCAATAAGACATTAGCTCCAATGGGCCTTGGGCTTTTCTGTCAACTCTTGACAAGTACAAAGTTACCATTAATTATATTTAATATCACTATAAAAATATAATTGCACTCTAGGCCTTATTAATAAATTATACCTCAAGACTTTATTATACATACAACCCTTTCATAAAATATTCGTAGTAATTCAAAGTCATGAATATAGACTGTCACTTTGAAAATTACTACATCTTAATCCTTGAATACCCGATTTAATCATTTTAAGTTATTTACCATATATTTATGAAATCCAATTTCATAAATATATACTTTAGTAATATCTTATCAAAGTAGTTAGGCCTAACTCTCTGAATAATGAACCCATTAAATTTATCTCAAGGGAATATTTTACACTCCATTAAGAGACTATGAATTCATCTTAGAAATATATGTTCCATCAACACTAAATGGTTGCCCAACATCTGAGGTTTTGACTTACTTTAGATCTCACTCCTAATATATCAAACAACCACTTTATATCAGGTCCATTATTCTTTCAGGATTAAGAGTTATGTAAATATAAGTCGTGAGATTTATTATTAATTGACAGTCATTAGGAGAATAATAAATCTCACAGCGTCCAGTTCAATATTCTTAACTCTTAAAACATATCAACAAACTAGAAGTCTCACTTCATAATCAAGAAAATATCTTAGTTGATATGTTATAGTCTTGCAGATGAAATGCCCAATTTCATCACCGATTACGAACTAAAATTTGAGTTTACAAAGAACTTGTGACTTATATCTTCTGTGACTAAATCACATATAATCATGCATCATCATGGACTATATGATAAGTCGAATATTATGTTATCATTATTTTAGATAATAATAAAAACAATTTATTAATTACAATATTAAGCATACATCATGTCATAATAATGTCATACATAATATCATAATAACATCATACATAGGATTCTAGGGCACTAATCCCAACACGTTTAAACTCCCAAACAACAAATTACCAATTCAAGCTTTATATCAAACAATGTATGTGCAGAAAATGATAACAAGCTTATAACAAAATTGATAAATAATCTAAATCATAAATAATCATAATCACAGTAGTAATTAAATGGTAAAGATAAAGGGAAGAGAGATGCAAATACAAGGACAACACACGATGTGTTATCAAAGAGGAAACTGAAGCCCTCGGAGTAAAACCTCTTCGCCGCCCTCCAAGCAGTCAATAATCAATTAGAAAATGTAGTTGGGATACATGAACAGCAATAGACCCTCCAACCCTAATGTACCTAGGTACATAAGCCCTTTAAGTTTCTTGCTCCAATGAGGTTGCGCCGAACCTTTTTCTTTTCTAACTTACTGGATTCCGGTATAAACCATAGCATCAACTAATAATTATTAGTCCCTTCCAAACTGCTTCCTTTAACACCAAAAGAACCTTTTTACAGTCGTAGGTATGGTGAGAAAAGGATTTGGTCAAGAACCTCTCAGGGATGTATCAATGGAGAGGAAGAGAGTAGAGGAATTTAATTTCCTTTAGGGTTTCTCTCTCAAAATTCTCTCTAAAAA
Organism: Quercus suber; assembly: GCF_002906115.3. NCBI lineage: Eukaryota > Viridiplantae > Streptophyta > Magnoliopsida > Fagales > Fagaceae > Quercus > Quercus suber. The sequence continues at coordinate 269,434 of NW_027070180.1, forward strand.
CTCTTTACATTTCGTGAGAATGAGGGGTATTTATACTAGGGTGAGAATAGAATGTGGAACGTCAAATTTTTCAAAACAGGGTGTTCTGGCGACTTGACCTCGTGACTGGGTTAAGTCATGAGTTCAAGCCGCAAGCTAACGGCTTGGCCAGCTTGCGACTTTTTTCCTGTAATGCAACAGGTGGCGTGACTCTTCAGCTTCTGGCATGATTGGCACATATGCAACTTCTGACGACTTGCAAGCCATGAGCCACCCACAAGATCCAATTGCGAGTTCCTGTTTCTTTGCACAATCTTGAGCATTTCTTCACACTCTCTCACTTACTACCCTTACAAGATTTTCACTTAAATACAGGGTTACTAAACGCTAAAATACAAGCAAATTTGGCACGGAATAAAACCAATAAGATGGTTGATTAAATTCAACCTTATATGTTATACAATCATGAGATTGAAAACTTGGCTCTGATACCAATTGTTGGAAAATCTGGTTTTGTATCTCATACAAAACATACAGCGGAAACAACAAACATGGATCTATTTTATTCATGATTGATAACATACATTATGTAAATTTCAGAATTTAAGAACAAGATAGCGTACCTTGGTGTGGTGAAATTCAAAACAAAAGATTATAAGTACTTGGGAACACTTTTAATCTTCACTCCAATTCTACTTTACACCTAAGAAGTGTGGTCTCTCAATCAATTTTCAAGGAAGAATAATTGAGTGGTTTCACTCACATATACACACCATTTCACAATGATGTCTTTTGTTTTTTTAAATAAAATTCTGTATGTTTCTCCCTTTATAACTAACTGATTATCTAATTGGGCTGGCCTATTGGGCTTTTCCAATTGGGTTTTAGTTTATGGCTTGGAGTGGGACCAAAAGGGACCAATAAGACACTAGCTCTAATGGGCCTTGGGCTTTTCTGTCAACTCTTGACAAGTCCAAAATTACCATTAATTATATTTAATACTATAAGGTTGAATTTATTCAATCATTTTTTTAGCTTTATTTCATGCCAAATTTGCTTGTAATTCTGCATTTAAAAACCCTGTATTTAGGTGGGAATCATATAAGGGTAGTGTGTGAGTGAATGTGAAGAAAAGCTCAAGAGTATGCACTCAAGAAAGGCCTCGCAACTGGCTCGCGACTGGTAAGTCGCCAAAAAAGGCATACTATAAAGCATGCAGGGGAGCTAAAGAGTCACGCCAACTGTTGCACTACAGGACAAAACTTCTAGTCTGGCTAGGCTGTTAGTTCACGATTCAAACTCACGACTCGTTCCAGTTGCGAGCTCGAGTCGCCAGACCACTCTCTTTGTTACCAAACTGACTCTTTACATTCCATACGCACTCTACTACATATAGACTCTTATACCCACATATTATAGAGAGCTTCTAAAGAGAATTTTGAGAGAGAAACCCTAGAGAAAAATAAGATTGACTCATCCACAATCTTCATCCTTGATTCTCCAAATTTCTCTACTCTTATCCTCTCCATTGATACATCATCGAGAGGTACATTAGCAAAATCCTTATCTCACCATTCCCATATCTATGAAAATGTTATTTGGAGCTTGGGAAGTAGTTAAGAACAGACCAATTGATATTGGTTTATACAATGGACTAATTGCGGGATCCGGTAAGTTAGAGAAGATAAAGGTTCGGCGTAATCTCTTTGGAGCAAGAAGCTTGGAGGATTTAATTGCACTGAGTAGATTAGGCTTGAAGGGTCTTCTGCTATTCATGTATCCCAACTTTATTCTCTAGTGGACTATTAACCGTTTGGAGGGCGGCGGAGAGGTTTTACGCTAAGAACTTCAGTTTTCTCTTCGATAACACATCATTATATTGTCTTTGTGTTTGCATCTCTCTTCTCTTAATCTTTACCTTTTAATTACTATGTGGTTGTGATTAATTATGGTTTAGATTGTTTTATCAATCCTATTTTAGTTTATTTTCATATTCTGCACATACATTATTCGATAATAAGCTTGAATTTGTAATTTGTAATTTGGGAATCTAAACATTCGTAGGTGCTTTTCACACATATTGAACATTCAAATACCACTATGTAAATATAATTGCACTCTAGGCCTTATTAATAAATTATATCCCAAGACTTTATTATACATACAACTCCTTCATAAAATATTCGTAGTAATACAAAGTTATGAATGTAAACTGTCACTTTGAAGATTACTACATCTTAATTCTTGAGTACCTGGTTTAATCCTTTAAGTTATTCATCATATATTTATGAAATCAAATTTCATAAATATATACTTTAGTAACTCCTTACTAAAGTAGTTAGACCTAACACTCTAAATAACTAAACCCATTAAACTTATCTCAAGAGAATATTTTATATCTCAGTTAAGAGATTATGAATTTCATCTTGAGAATATATGTTCCATCAACACTAAATGTGGCTGCCCAACATACTGAGGTTTTGATCGTCACTTTAGATCTCACTCCTGATATATCAAAGCAACCTACATTTCATTATCAGGTCCATTATCCTCTCAGGATTAAGAGTTCATGTAAATAGAAGTCGTAAGATTTATTATTCATTTGACAGTCGTTAATAGAATAATAAATCTCACAGCGGTCCAGTTCAATATGTCTTAATTCTTAAAACATATCAACATACCAACTAGAAGTCTCCACTTCCATGATTAAGACAAATTATCTTAGTTGATATGTTATAGTCTTCGCAGATGAAATGTCCAATTTCATCACCGACTATGAACTATAATTCTGAGTTTACAAAGAACTTGTAATTTATATTTTCTGTGACTTTTCACATAAATCACATATTATGCATCTCATGGATTATATGATAATGTTCAAATATTCATATTACCATTATTTTAGATAATAATAAAAACAACTTTATTAATAATAACATTAAGTCATACACAATGTCATACATAGCATCATATAATAGGATTTAAGGGCACATATCCTAACAGTTAGGTTGTTAAAATTCTAGTTTTGAGGTCATGCCCTATTTTTTGGTTTTTCTAGAGTTTCTAGGCAAGAAGCTACGTACGCATAATCTCACCTGTGTACACAAGGTTAATTATGCATATGCAGGGTTGTTCTTGCGTGCGCAAGCCGCTGCCTAGAAACCCTAAGTTTTTGTTTTGCTTATGCTTTCACATGTTTGTTCTTTTTAGCTTCTTTTCTATGTTTTCATGCTTCGAAAGTCTCTATTTCACATGTTTGTTTGCTTGTTTGCTATTACATGTTAGAATTAGGGTCCATCTCGTGTTTGCTTTGTTTCAATGACATGATCATTATTGGGGACATTTTTTGTAATTGGCCAATCCTTTGACAAAATGCACTTTACTTGTAATTGGGTTGATCTAGGATGGGTTTAAGACTTCAAGAAACATGTCGTTCAAGTGAAGTGTTAAAACCATGAAGATTTGACCAAGAAACAAGTGAAGAAGACATTAAAGCTCGATAGCAATCTCGAGAGAAAGACTTCTATCGAGATTTTAAGTCGAAGCTCAACAGAAGCTCGATAGAATCATTAAAGCTAAATTTGTCGAGATCTACAAAATTAAAATTTTTTGATCTGATTTTCAGCCTATGCTTGTATATTTGTATAGGGTTTCTTTTCTCACAACCCTAGACATATATAAGGCTTATTTTAAAGGCCATTATACAGAGAGAACACATGCAGAAAGTGACCTAGTTCATTATTCTCTCTAAAAAAGCTACTGCATCATTATGCCATAGGGTATTGTAACCAATGAGCTTCCTGATCTTTATCATTGATGAATTGAAGAATTTTGCAGCCAACATCTTTTTCAAGTTGCTAGTATCAATCACGCACTTGGATCTATGCATCATTGGTTAGTCACGTATTGGGATTTGTGCATTGAACTGGAAGATTGCCACTACATACAAGTCCAATTGGGTATTGGAGTAACAGTTCAACTATAAGTTGGTATTTTAGGATAGGCCAAAGGGTTTGGTAAGATTCCTTATACTTGTAACCGCTTATGATTAATAATAGTGGATTCTTGGAAGTGGTGACCTTAAAATCACCTGGTAGGGTTTTGCCTCGGTGGTTTTCCCCATTCATAAACAAATCACCCGTGTCAAATTTATTTTTCGCTACATTTGGTATATTTGGTGATTTTTTTGTGCTACCACGCTATTGCATGTAATTGAACCTAATTAATAACTTGAGTAATTAATTAATTTGCAATGGGTCAATTCATTTTAACCCAATAAGTGGTATCAGAGCGAGCACACTCTAATTAGGTTTTAATCTTTGCTATATGATCCATTGATCCTTGTTTGTCATGGATAGAGGACAGTTTCTTATTATACCTCTTTTATTTGATGGCACTAACTATGCATACTGGAAAGTATGCATAAGAGCTTTCTTGCAGTCTTCAAACACACAACACACGTACTCTTTACTATTGTTGATACATGTAGAGGTACAATTTAGAGGTACAATGTGATCTAGCCATCACAAGGAATACACAAGTGTTAATATATGCTCACTAAATTGTCTTAACGTGTTTTTGAAATATAAAATTGGTTAGACTTATTTTGTGTGTGTGTGAGTGTGTGTGTGTGTGTGTGTGTGTGTGTGTGTGTGTGTGTGTGTGTGT